>NW_020273009.1:604684-623812 GCF_003268045.1 Sipha flava
AAAAATTATATGGCGTTAAATATTGTTAGTTTATTTTTTCATTAATTACTTTAAATGTTATATATTTATTTTATTAAACACAATAATACATAAATTATAACGGCACAAATAAAATATAAGTAGAAGTTATTAAAATCTGTTTAGTAAATTACCAAAAAAAATGAAATAATGCTGTTATCTAACAAGGTATATAAAAAATAAATATAACAGTACTGATATTACTACAACATACATTTTAAATAACTTTCTTTACTTGTTTTGAGTTTCATTTTCACGATAATGCAAAATATTTTTATTAATATAATAATTATATTCATATTTACCTATAATGTCATAATTCATAATCATTGAAAAAGATTTTTATTACGCCTGATTATATAAGTTGTCTAACTAATTATTTAACTCTGTAAATTTTGTAATGAAACGTGATGAAAATAAATTAGAAAATAAAAAAATATTGTAAAATGGAAATTTCCAATGCGTGTTATTTACTTATATTAAATATAATTTTGTATTTAATTCTACTTTTGCTTTACAATTTCAAATAATGTAATTGTGAGGAACTATTAAACACAAATTGGGAATTAGTACACTCAAAAGTAATTTAGAACACACAACCATAGCCGATTATATATTTATTTTATAGTATATAATTATCAGTTGTTCACATAATAATGATATATTTTTGGTTCTCATTTTTTCAGATAGATTATTACACTTACAATCATAAGATATAAGTAATATAATACAACAATGAATACCGACGGTAAAAATGAAAAATCAATTGTTTACCTAAAAACGGTTAGCTTATTTTTTCAATGATTCATCCCGACAAACGAAACATGCGCCCTTAATAATAAAGCCGATTTGTCCAATTTTCAAAATCTGTTCTTGTAACAGCCGACAGAACAAAAACCATACGATAATAATAGAGAATAACATTTACTGTACAGTGACTCACGTATTATTTCACCAGGCAAGTTTTTTTGTATAAATGTTTACACAAAAATGACATTGGGTAACAAAAGTAAACACTATTATTATATATTATTTTTTTTTGATTTTCAAAAGAGTTGTAAAATAATCTACAACAAAATGGTAGGTATGTAGTGCACATTATAAATCTCAATAAAGCGTTTTCGTTTAAAGTGGATCTAGTGACTTTTACGAGCTGGTTGGCAAACGGTCGATAATGGCGTTAACACATTTTACCGATAAACAAACGATCATCATTATAGTGATTGGTTGGAGAGTTATATTTGTATTTATTGTTTCATCCACACAGCATATCGTAAATAATATTATTCAAAGATGTTTCATTGCCAAAAATGACATGTCAAGTACATATATCCTCGAGATGTTTTGGGGTTATGTGAATATTGATATTCGAGTGGATGATTTGTACTATACGTAATGGTGTTATTCAAAATGTTTGTTCAACATTTATTCATTAACCGAATAATATGAAATGTTAATACATCTAAGATCAGTTAAGTTAAAATAATATTGAATTAATATAACGCAAAATAAAAATAAACATATATATATATATATATCATAGAAAGAAATTAATTAAATTTTACCCGCTACATCAAGTATTCACAGTTAATAATCTTTGCAAACAATTCACACTATAGGTATATAATTGATTAATAACAAAAAGTACATTATATACTACAATACAATTATATAAAACGGTATTGTTTCCATAATAGCATATTTTATTTTTTTTACATTTGTAAGGCCTTAAAAAAAATTATGGGATGATATTAAAATATATAAAATATTTAATGTTTAAGTCAAAACACTCTTCACTTTGCTATCAGAATAAATAATGTTTTAATTATTCGATTTCGTATTATTCAATCAACCATATTATATTTTATATTAATATAATTATACAAAAGATAATTCAAGTATATTTCTTTTGATACAATAAATATACAATAAATAGCTACTTAATAAATGCGACATTCGTAAATTATATTTAAGGTTGTATACGTTATTATATGTAAATAGTGTAATATATATATGTAATAGTACATAAAAATAAATTAATTATTAGTCTGGTGTATTCTTATCAGGAGCTGAAACTGTTTGAATTTATCATTACTGTTCCGGTTTGGTTGCCATTTTTATTAAAAAAAACTGTTTTATTTTTGGTTTACAACATTAATATTTATTGAACGGCATATCCAAACATAAACGACTCCATTTGTCAAAATTTTTCACCAATATATACCAATATTTATCTGGGTAGAAGTCTGCTACATCCTTCTCGACATAATCCTCTCATCGCCTTCGGGGTCATTTTAACCCAAACAAATAGAAATCTTTTCTACAAAATAAGAATAAAGGCTTAAGAGGTTGGTAATGAATTTAAATGATTTAAAGATTCAAAGATTTTTGTTAAAATATCTGAAACCACGAATGTTATATGGTATTAATTGATAAAGAAATATTGTTATCCAAAATTGTTTAATAATTTTTATAAATTTTTGTTAGAATAAGGTTTTTGTAAATTTACATTAATAATTAAACAAAACAAAATATTATTCAAGAATATTCTCAGTTCCATCAACTCATATTTAAACTATAAAACAAAATATTTTAAATCTATATCTGAATTTAATAATATATTCAAACTGTACAAAAATAGTTTTTTAAATATATTTTGTATTAATTTAAGCAGTATAAATGTTAATTTTGACCAGTTATTACTATTTTTTTAAAAATGATGTACACTTTTATTGCGTAAATATAATCATTCTAACTGACACTTGATGTAGATAATGATATATACCATGATTTAGATAATTATACATATAATTTGTTTGGTTTCCAAATGTTCTCCACTAAAGTGAAAAAAAACCAAAATGATGGTATCATTGTTTTTATAAAAAATAATTTTTCAGTTGATTTAAATGAATATGCAGTAAGGTAGCAAATATTATTAATTTAAAAATTGCTGATAATTCATTCAATATTCCAATTAATGCATCATGTATTTATAGATCATCATCAAATGATAATAGATTTTCGGTTAATCTTAATGACATAATAAATAATGATAAATCGCTACAAGACCGAATGTTAATAATAGGAGATATTTATATTAATATTATTGAATTATTTGCAATGAAAACTTAAATAATGAATATCTAGATTATTATCATCAAATTTTTTTTGCCCGTTTATAAATATATATACAAGACTACAGTTAAACAAATCACATAATTAATACATCAATAAATTAAATAATTTATTTGTTTAATGTTGTGATGAAAAATTTTTAAATAATATTGAAATATATGTCATTCAAATCGACATAACGGACCAATAATTGCATCAATCCTGTTAGTAAAATTTGAGCATCAAAATAGAAATACAATAAAACATATTGACTACGGCTTAATTAAATGTTATTTGGAAAAGGAGATTTGGAACTGTGTTTATAATGAGACTTATATTAAGGTTACAGTTAATCATTTTTATGATAAAATAAACTGTATTATTGAAAAATATACAAGTGAACAAAATATATTATCAAAAAAACAAAAGAATTAAAGAATGGATGACAGTAAATTGATTGTGTTCTATACGAAAAAAAATGAACTTTCGAAAAAACCAAAATACTCGATTTAAACAATGCATTATTTAAGTATAATAAATCACATAAGAATAAACTTAATTCACTTTTAAGAGAAACCAAAATTAATTTCTATAAAAGGAAACTTAACTCGATATCACATAATCTAAAAAGCTACATGGAAACTAATTAATGAAATAATAGGTAATAAAACAAATATTAAAGATAATGTAAAAAGCTTAGTAATTGATAATAAAATAATAGATGTTCATAGTAATACAACAACTGTATGAAATAAATTTAATGAATACTTCACTATAATTGGTACACATTTGTCTGAGAAATTCATTAAATCAGATCATAATCATATTGAAGTCCAATATCCCTATAATAAGAACTTTAATAACTTTTTTACTGAATCTGCAAATAAAAATGAAGTTATCAAGTTAATAAATAATTTAAAATATAAAAGAGCAACAGGTTTTGATAAATTATCAGTAGAATTAATAAAAAGTACCAATATTAATATTAATTATAGAACCCATTCATTTATATATATAATAAAAGTTTAAAAGAGGGATATTTTCATCAGAGTTTAAAACAATTGTTAAACCACTTTTTAAAAATGGGGATGAACAAATAATAAATAATTACAGACCAATAACACTTATCAGTAATTTTGTAAAAATCTTTGAAAAAGTTGTAAAATCGAGATCAATAACTTTTTAGAAAATAATAATCTGCTTTCAAAAAATCAATATGGCTATAGAACAGAATTAGGAACTACAGATGCACTTGATAACAAAAAAAAAAATTATTACCGTATTCCTAGATTTTGCGAAAGCGTTCGATACTATTAATCATAAAGAACTATGAAATATAATTTCCGGTTTTGAAACTATTAAATAAAGTTTAAAATGGTTTTTGAGCTATTTGAATGTTGGAATTATACATATATATGAAGGTTATTATAAATGAGACAGAAGGTGATAATATGAAAATATACTGTGGTGTACCCACAAGGTAGTGTACTTCGTCCAGTGATATTTATATTGTACATAAATAGTATATGTAGTATGTAAATTAATGGAAAAATAATTACCTATGCAAATGATACGTGCTAAATATTCTCAGACAATAAATGGGACTTGGTGCATACGAAAGCAATTTCCTAATTAAATTGAATAAATAATATCTATTTTTATTTAATTATTAATATTTAAACAAGTATAAAATCTATTGGTATATTTATGTACGTATGTATGAATTATTTAGAATTTAAATTATCTATACTATAAGTGGCATATTTGTATTTTTATAATATACAGCATAAAACAATTTGCTCCACAATAATTTTTATCTTTTAACAACAATTTGATTTCCGTTTGAAAACAATAATCATAATATTAAGTTATTTATTATAAACAATATGAATATTTATAACAATGTAATTAGAAAAATAAATGGTAATGATTAAGACCTTAATATTAAATTATCTATCTTAATATTTATCAATGTGTTAGTATGAATATTAAAACATAATAACGATTGACATGATAAATATACAAATCTATCCCTTCTAGCCTGTCAAATTAAACAGATTATTTGCTTATTAATCATTTTTAAGATAGTATCTTGTTATAAAAGTAATTTTTTGTCTCGCAAAATATTCAGAAAATTAAATTGTGTAATGGTAAAAATAATACAATGAAAGTAATTATAATTAAAAAGGTTTTATTAATCATGTTTAATTTACAGCTAAGAGACCTATTATATGTAAATTTAACAATTAAAAAATAATAATTTGATACTTTGATAACATAAATATAGGCCTACAACCAATATGGTTTCAATATAGGTATATTTAATTAAACGAGCATGACATTCAATACATAATGATTATGTTTCTAATTTATATTTAATATAACACGTATCTACATTTACAATGGATATAATGAATGATATTAAATTGGTTTATAATTACCTTTTAATATAAATCAAACATTAATAATATTTTATTAGTATTAAAATATTTATATATATATATATATATACATATATATCAGTAAAATACGTTTTTATTTTCATTTTCAGGCGAGCTATAAAATTTAAAAATAAATAACTTCATAAACTAACATAGATTTATTATTAAATTTAAATTTAAATCTGTTAAACACAGATATAGTTAATTTAAATAATTGATGGAAGATATATAAGACACAGTATGTACAATATTTATTTTTATTGTTATTTAATTTGAAGTGTCAATAACCTAACCAGAGGTTCATTCATTATAAACACCCATAATTACTCGACAAAAACGTAAAAAATTATTATTAAAACGCATAAGTATATAATATTATATTTAATGTATAAATAAATTAAAGATTATATTTTCAGAAAATGAACATAGAATATCTTATAATAACGAACTTGTTTCTAGAGAAACAGAATAAGGATTCTATATGTTTAAGTATATTACTAATCACTAAAGCCAGTTAACATTAAGTAAAATATATATTTTAATGTTTTTGAACTGGTTAATATTTTAAAATACATATAAAACACATAAAATAAGTTGTTAATCAACGTATTTATAAGCCCCCTAAAGAGTTTTTGGAATTTTGTTTGAATCTTAAAAGGTTTTTGTTTTATAGTTCACGTCAACAGTGATGAGTAAATTTGCATACAGGATAACTATATAATATACTGTATAATCATTATTTCTCATAGTAAACAAATAAGTTCATACATACCTATACGTTTATAGTATATATATTTTTTTTTTTTTACTTTTTATTACCATTAAGTTTTCTTAAAATAAAATATATAATATTTGAAAAATTATATTTATATACATAGTTATAAATTTCAATAATACAACGTCGATACATTTTTTTTTATTATACGAATATATACACAAAATATACTTATATAAGCCTAAGGATGTGATCGCGGTTCACTAGACTAATGGAGAAAAACTGGTTCGAAACACTTCTCATCGGTCATTACCATAATAATATAATATACATTCACACTATTGCGCTAATTCATCTATAACGCCGATTATAATATTATAGTATACATGCATGAAGTATGATTAATCGTATATTAAATGTAAGTACAATAATTAAAGTTATTAAATTGAAAATTACGAACATTTCGTTGATTTATTTTATTATAGTTGAACCATTCTATATTTATTCTATATATATGACCAATTTTGATGTGTATTCTATATATTTTTTCCAAAATATTATTTGCAATTAATCCAATTAGTCAAATTATTAAAATTATACAGCTCATGGAATAATGTTGATATTGATATAAAAATAACAGAATAACGTTTATTTTGCTGTCTTACATGAATGTATTGCATACTAAACCTATTACATTTCATTTTTAGCAATTACCAATTTTTTAGAATGAAAAAAAGAAAATAATTTGTTCGTTTCTGTACGTTTTATTTTTAGACAATAACTGAGAAATGGATCTTAGTAATGTCTTACGACTACATTATTTTACGTAAATATTAATCATTCTTAATCAAGTGCAAATAGATTTATAAAGAAATTAAGTATTTTTTGCATCAAAATCAAATATACTCGATATCCTTGAAAACAGTTCATAAAAAAACATATGTTTTTTAATATAACGCGAACCGAATTTTGCATGAAATATGAAAGTAATTATTTAGTTATGCGATGCATTTCTAACATTTAAAAATTATTAATTTTAATTATCAAAGCAATATTTAGGATGCATGAAATTTTATAAATCATAAATTCGATTCATTGATTACACTTTAAATGTATAATTATGACACTAATATCACAATGCAAAAAATAGAAAATGCGAACACGATTTATAGAAGTTAAAAAATATATTAGGTCACTTATAAACATATGTAACTTATTATTACACCAGTAACTCCAACAAAATAATTTAAAAATATATGAGTACATCAGTATCCCAAATAATAATATTTAACTCACAATAGATTTTTTTTGTTAGCATTCTCACGAAATAAATTATAGAAACATGTAAAACAAAAAAAACAAAAAACATATATAAAACGGCCTTAGTTTGAACTTTTCAACTACAAAAATGTTTAAACAAATTTAACTAAAATATTCTAAAAATATAATATATTACAGAAAGTAATATTATAAAAATAAAAAAATAGAATTACAAATACTATACTACCATAAATTTCATTATATACTCAAAACACAACCCACAATATTTTGAATAAATCTATCTCTAACTTAAGAAGGAATTTAAAAGGAAAAATCACACACTTCTGCAATGGACATATGCCAAATGTGTTATTAATAACATGTGCATCATTTGGCACAAGTTAAACTATAGAAATCTAAAATAATAAACATAAAAATGTAGCAATGACATTTTAATTAGAAATTATGGTTTTTTTTAGTATTTGAAATTCACCATAACTTCCATTTATAACTGCATAGAATTGCAGTATATTGGTATACATCTATAGTTTTTTTTTTTACCTTTTTTTAATAATTTTGCAATTATATAAGACATCGTTTTAATAAATTAAACATTAAAACAAATGTTCATCGGAAAAGTCTTTAAATCAATCGGTTTATTGTCCATTCCTTCGAAGACATCCTCCATACGTTTTAACCGAATTCATTTATGCAATAACCAATTAATTAAATTTAAAAATATTATTTTAAATATGAGACATCATTTAGTATAATAGTAATATAGTATAATTTTAATTATACTAATTTAGTATAATAGTAATATGAGACATCATTTTGAGTTGAAAATAATTTCTTTCAATATTTGCATTTTGATACAGGATTGTAATAAAAAAACTTTTTAAATATATATTCTCATACTTTATCTATCTATTGTACATATCTTTTTCTTTATGCTTCTATGATGTTATATTATAATACAATAATATTGGTTTAAACTATAGTTAAATTTAATTAATTTGGAAATGTTTCATTTAAGATTCCACTTTAATTAGTATTCAAATAGTTAAACGTAAAAAAAGTTAATTAGTCAAAGGTTCAAGCTAACAACAACTTCTATTCAATAATAACCAGCATCCGTAAAAAAAAAAATGATATAATTGGTTATACTCAAATGTTGAAATTTCAACAAAATCGATTTTTAATTAAAAATTAATAAATGATTTCGAAAATTATTTTACTTAAATGAACTATTTCCTCATGATATTACACAGAAATACAAAACATAATGTTACCAAGTGACTATTTATACTTCGTGCGTTTTGTATTCGCCTCGAGATTAACTACCATTTACATTCAACGAACATTTTTCACCAAAAAAAATTCATGTATTTCCTTTTAAAGTATAATTAAACCATACAGTACGTTATTCTTTTAGTACACAATATAAGCCACCGGCCATTGTCTTTGGTTTATAATAGTTTTGCAGATTTATCCACTCCTCACATCTACCTATAACTGGTGTTTTATGCATAATTTAAAAAAATATTAAAATGGGATGTATACGATAAGCTTAAAAGATTTTCATACTCAAGTATTACATATCTAATTTTATAAATAATGGGTAAAAAAACAATAAAACAGTAAAATTTAAATTATTCTCTGATTTTCGAATAGAGTTCGCTTAAAACAAAAATTCATATTATATTTTATACATTGCACAAAGTGTGAATTCAATCTCTCCACAGATAAATCGGTCATTTCGAAAAGGACATTCTGCATAAAATGAAAATTGTCAGGAAACATAAAAAACTGATTTTAGAGATTAAAATTAAATTTAGATAAAAATTGAAAAATGGTTGAATTAATTAATTAATATTAATTAATAAAAAACCAACTATGATATGGCGTTCTCGCAGGAAATATGCATTATTATTAGTTTAACACATCTATCACATAAAACTAATTTTGAAAATGTGGAGAAATAGCCTTTTCGAAATGACCGAATCAATTTAAGTTCTTTCAAAATCAAAGATAAATCGATAAACTTCATCATTGTAAAGGTTTCTGATTTTTCTCTATCAGATTAAATAGCTGAATCTATTTGAAACTGATACAATGCACTCCAATGAGCTTTTACCTCGGCTTCAACGGTATATTATATTCAAATTTCCAGGAATATTTATATATATTCTTATATTCATTCAAAAACATATGGTAAAAATTTTATGCATCATAAATTTAAATCTTACTTAACATATTTCATACGTGTTTATAATCAGGCCAATATATAATGTTACATAAACTTCTATAATTTTTAAATAATTAGATATTGTCTCCAGCCAGTAAATATATTCTTATCCATAAAACCCCGTAAAAATGTCATTATTATAATTATAATTTTATCATTCGTATATAATAACCAAGATAATAACTTTAATACAATTTTGAAATCAAATTGGACTTTTAGTATTAGTTTTATAAAACTATTATATAGTAAAAGCCCAAATTTATTAAATTATTCTATCTCATATATATTTTTATATAGCTGTGAGTATTAACTACTAGATTACCGTTATTGCATGAAAATTAAAAAAATATTTCATGATCTAAGATGTATTAAGAATAAAATATGAAACTTCTCGTACAACTTATTCTTATTGTTTATACGCGATTAAATGCGTAGTAATAGAAAATAGATATAACAATCAAATTAATTGAAAATATTGAAATATGAGACATCATTGAATTTAAAGAAATCAAATAAGATCGGCTATGTGTATCAAAAACAGAATGTGTACAATATGACCTAGTTGTTTTTGGAGGACACAAGGAGATCGATAATTTGTTTCGCAGACCTACGCCGTAATTCGAACACATAATGTATATATAACCATATTGGTATTAGTGCTCTTAATATTGTCAATTTTTATAAGAAATCATGCTAATATTTTTAAGTTAATTAGCTAATTAAAAAATACTAATTGATCTAAATTATAATAATAAATTAAATATATATAACTATATAGCAAATCGTAAAACAATTAATACTATAATAAAACGTTAATATTTCCATCACTTTAAGCCCAGAAAACATTACTATTATTTATTAATAATAGGTTATTACATATATTATTTCAAACAAAAGTTGATAATTTTAACTTAAATAATATAATAAAAAAATGACGGTACTAAAAATTATTTATCAGATATAACGTGTTTTATATAAGTGCATAGTAACTTTAAATTATAACACAAATTATACAATTAAAAAATTAGTTACAAATAGTTTAATTAATTAATACAATATAAAATTAGTTGTCTCAAATTAATCATGTCAAAATTAGTCAAATTATCATGGGAAATACAACACTAAGTTAATAAATGCAACTTAGTTTAATATCCTACTATATTTTATTAGTAAATTTAAGTATACATGTGTTTAATATTTCCGATACGAGAATATTTCAAATAACGTCGGTAATTTGAATAAGAGTATTTCATTTTCCTCCTTTGAGTTTCGAAAGTTTTTAACTATCTATTAAATACAACCAAACTATAAGATAGTTACTTGTATTGATCTTATATGACTATTCAATATTCTTAAAATGTATATATATACAGGGCCGAGCTCAAGGTATAGGCAAGTTAAGCACCTGCCTAGAGCGGCACTTTAGTAGGGGAGGCATTTTCAACAATTTTTTAGTTCTATTGGTGTTTTATAAGAAAAATATTTAAATTAATTCATTCATGAAAACCACTTACGTATATAATAAAATAATATTGTCTAAAGTTATTATATTACTTTATATTATGGCCTACGCTGGGCGTTTTCAATTATTCAAAAAATATAAATAACCACACAATCACTTCCGTGGTATCCGATAGTCGCGATAGTGATGGGTTTTGAGTAATAGTAATAGAAATCATTTTTTGGTCTTTTTACGTATAATTTTATTCATAAATAAAAAATAGGGGAGGTAATAAGTTAAAATAAGAGCTCAATTTTTTTTTTTAGAAGCGGCAAAATTTGATTTTGCCTAGAGCACTATTTTTGCTTGGGCCCATAGGCGTGCGCACGGGTAGTGCAGGGTATGCAAGCGCAATACCTGCGGCAATGTGGCTTTACAGCCTGGTGTTTGTTATAGAAACAATTTTTTAACATTTTTAAAACATTATCGCTCTTTGTAACAATTCCGGTTACAATTTGTAGCTGTGAAAGAGCCTTTTCAAAATTAAGTTTGGTCAAAAATAAATTAAGGAGTCAGATGTCACAAGAACGTCTTGAGTGTTTATTAATGATATTTGCAGAGCAAGAAATGGCTACAAATTTAAATTTTAAAGATATCATTGAAGAATTTAAATCTTTAACTCCAGCCATACGTCGTCTTGAACTTTAATTTTTATATAGATATTAAGTGAAAATGTATGTTCTTCATAAATATTGTATTATAAGTAAATAAATAATTAATAAATGTTTTGGTTATTTTGTATTTTTTTTAAGGTAAATGGTAATGATAAAACAATTAATAAAAAAAATTATTTTAAGTTAAACCATGCCAAATATTTCTAATATTTTGTACAGGAAAACATTTTAGATGATGACAAAAATATTAGTGGTAAATAGTAAAATAGGAATGCACCACCTGTGAGTATTGTCTGCGCACGCCTATACTTGGGCCGGCCATGTATATACATATATATATATACATTATGGAAATACGAGATGTATACATAGAGACCTGAGTATAAAAACTTTATGGGCTAATCTTAAATTGTTATAACATTTTGGGAAAAAATTAAATGTAAAAACTATTTATCAAATATTTTTTACAGAAATAACTACAAAGTTATACGGTAGACAGTGGCACTAGGATAAATTATAATATATAAAAATAAGAGAATATAATATATTAAATCATGAAATATAAATTGTTTAAATCAAAATATAAACAAAGCTTAGTCGAATATAACTTGGTTCCTACTTAAAAATGTCACTTTAACAATTAATAAAAATCGTAGATTAAATGTAAGACAGCTATAATCAAAAAATAAAATTTAAATCAAAATGTTTGGCTTTCCTTTTGAAGAGTTTCATTTTCCTTACACGATTCTTACACGTATACCCAGAGATTGGAAGTCACTACAAAGTCGAAAAAAAATAAATTGCTTAGTTACAACTCGAGAATTTATTATAAAAACCCTTTTTATAATAATTTTTAAGTATTTTTCAAAACCTAATCCCCAAATATAAATATCTTAAATCAAAAATAATATTAAATTCAAACAGCATCATCTTACAATGATTATATGTAACATATAATCATGGATATTACATAAGTATATGTATTTTCATGATTTATAATAAATCATTATAAATAATTTATTATGCCCTACAACAACTCAATTAAAGATTTTTTGTAACAATAATTGTAACTATAATACGGATTATACCACAAATTATTTAATACTATCATACAAATGTCCTGTTTTATCATAATTTTACATTTTAGTATAATAATCATACACAAAAATATTATTAAAAACAATATTAAAAATGTTAATTTGATGGTTAGCATTTTCGTTTAAAATTTATTGAAAATTGTAAAATACTAATAATTATATATTATATTTAAAAACAATTTTAACTGTATAGAATACAACTTCCGTTAATTATTGTGAGTTGTGATGTAATAATACATTTTAGATACCTATATTTTAATTTGTAAGGTAATGAAATAACAATAAAATTTCTACTAACCTATCATCAGTATTTATAACTTCTATTTAGATTAAAGAAAAACATAGTTATCATTTTCGACAGTAAATTTCACAAATTGATTATTTTAATCTCGAAAAAAACTATAAAAAAAGTATTATTTTTCCTATGAATTTAATCGTTATATATTCATTATTTATTGTCGATGCAAAATAAAAAAATAAAACTAAAATATATTTGGTATTTATTTAAAAGAAAAACAAGATTTTCCAAAAAAAAAAAATTAGCAACCACTTTTTTAATTTTAATAATGTAAACCAGGGGTCGGCAACCTTTTGAACCACGCAGGCTATATTTTTTTTTCAAATGTTTATTAAGGGTCACATTAAAAAAAAAAATTACATATGATATATACTTATAACTGTATTGCTATTATATTTGATTATTTTACATAGAAATATGAGTGTAAAAAATACGAATGTTACTGGAAAAAATTACTTTTAAGAAAAAATTTAATTTTTTGACAAATTAAACATAATGGCTTACCTTTGTTTTCAACGAAAAAGTAAACAATTACAAAAAGTAATCAACCCAAGAATTATTAAAAAAACGATGTTCATCACAAATTTTTCTTTTTTTAATCGCCATAATATCTGGATTTACTTGTAAAATGAAACTATTACGAACGCAAACAGTCACATGTACGGGCGTAATCACGATGTTATACTACTTACTACAAACGCAAAGTAACTATGACCATAGATTAAATATATTAGATACATATGTATTAAATACACAGATTAAATATATTTGAAATTTTAATTTTTAAATATATGTAAGTATATTTAATTTATCCTATGACTGAGTAGTGCCATCATTATCTTTAACTCCGATTAGATAATAATAACAATTTTATAGATTAAACTGACTATACAACTATATAGAATAAACATCAACTATTAACGATTAGATTACATTTTATTTATAAAAAAAAATGAATTAAATAGTATTGAAAATTGTATGAAAAATATTATTGAACAAAAATAAAACACAAAAATTAACCATCTTTGTGCGGGCCATAAAAAATTGCTTCGCGGGCCGCGGGTTGCCAATCCCTGATGTAAACTAAGAAAAATAGAATTGTATTTTTAATACAACAGTTATTTTAACCAAGATTTTAAGTAACACGATTTGCATATGTATAACAATATATTTTATTTCTTTTCTACGAAATAACTTTTTAACCCACTAAAACTAAAACTAGTAATTACTAATTACTTATCTCTCCTTAGTATAATAAATTTAAAAATTAAATAGGTTTATATTTTAAACTTCAACCGATTTTCTTCACACTTTGCACGTCTCTTTGCATACTACAATTGCATACATTTTTTATACATAAATATTTATGTTGTACATTTTATTTACTTATAAAACTTCATACTTAAGAGAGCGTAACAACTGTAGTTTAATGTATATTTTACTGTTTGTATTATGAGAAAATTATTACCATAACAATCCACAAGAAATGCAAATATAGAACAATATAAAATTGAACAAGGATGATTTTTAATTAATTTTTTCTTTTAATATCATAATTTTTTAAATTACAGTAAAATATTACTAATTATATTATGTGAATATTCAAATAATAATAATATGAATACAATTAATTAAAATGTATTTGTTCGATATTATATTAAAATTTTCTGAAAAAATCATACGGGACTCCCATGTTAATATAATATTTAGTTTATACAAAACACTGTTCTTTTTATTTTACTATATGCTTAAATCAAGAGATATTTTAAGTTAAATTTAAAATTAATGATATTAATCTCTTAAATTATTTAAAATATATTGATAAATGTATATGTATATAATTAATCAATTTGTACGCGCATGAGATATACATTATCACGACGTAACGTGCGTGTCCGGTCATTGTCCACAACATTTTCAGTTAGATTTATACAAATATTTGTAGTTATATATAGTATATTTTTAATAAACTTTAAATTTTAATCACTTTGCAATAACGAAATAGATGTAATAATTATTTATTTTCATATAAATAACATTCAATATTAAAATGAGAAAAAGATTTTTTTAGTGTTGAAATAGTATTTTTGAAAAAGATGTACTTGACTTAATGATATAAAACATGTTTTCTTTACGAATAAATGTATGACACATTAATTGTAAATCATTTTTTGTTGGAATCCAAAATTAAAATGAATTAATTACCAACTGTGTATGCATCTTTTAACTATTTTATTTTAAAAAGAATTTATACGATTATAACAGTTTCTTTATTAGAATAAACCCTGCGGAAGCTTGCCAATAAACTACACCCTGACAGATGAAAAGAAAAAATCCTGATCCTATCAAATCTCCAAATCTCCAAATCTCCAAATCTCCAATTAAGTACAGGAGAGTCTCCAAATCATTGTTTGAAAAAAAAATAAAGTTTATATAAATAACACTTAAAAATAAAATAAATACGATCAAGTATTAAACAACTTAGACAATAATATTCACAAAAATACCTTCTGTCCAATTTTACTTTAAGACTAAAAAACTCATTCATATATATATTAGATTTTAAAGTATATATCTATAAAATTAATTGTTTAGTTTGAAAACTCATTTTATCATATAACTTTATTATAACTAAAATTTAAAAGCAATTATTAGATTTTAATGTTATGAATTAAAAATTAGAAATGAAGTATAAGTTGGACTTAATGGTTAAATTTTAGCTATTAGTTATCCTAATACTAACAAAAATATGTAGTTCAATAATTAATCATAATTTTTTTTAAATATTTTATATTTAATAGATACAATTTTTCATATATTAATATCATAACATAATTACCAAATAACATTTCGAATAAATACAACAACAAAAGTTTAATAATAATATAATAAAATATAATACACAAAATTAATATAATTAATATAACTTTAAAATCAGTTATCAGTAAACTTTGCTAAATACTTAAATAATTATAAAATTACGAGCAAGTACCTATAAAACTTAATGTTTATAAAAACAAAATAAAATTTCCTGTAATAGGTACTTGAATAAACTTTAATTTTTAAAGACCATTAAAGAAATTTTACTCTATAAATGTTTTTTACACATTAGCATTAGGTTCATTTTAGTATGAACAACAATATTTAAAATACACGGCTTTCCTTTTGAACGCTTTTATATGTTCACTGAGTAAATACTAAATACAATCAGATCTTATACATATTATTTTCATAAATGGATCTATGGAAATACGTTTCATTAGTTATATTCAGCGTTTTGTTATCAATATTTAATTAATGAAAATTTTTAGTTAAATTAAATTTCTGTTGCATTATTTAATGCCATGTAACAAAAGTTATGATCGGGCATATGAATGATCTAGACTAAATCAAAACTAAACAAATTCCGCCCCGATATTGTGCTACACAAAAAAAAGCCTTGTCCATTTTAAATCTATACCACTCAGTAATATTAAAAAAAAAAATTAATGTACTAAATTTTTCCAGCCACGAAAACGTAATATCAAATCGTTATAATTAAATAAACCGAGACTATTATTTTAGCATTCAATTATGCGTACGTTTCGCGCATACCAGAATATATTACCCTTTATGTGAACTGTAAAATACTAAATCTCGGTACGTTGGGTTTCGGTAAATATTTTTGATTATAAATTCAGTTTCATTTTTACCAGGTAGGTGTACGTGGTAAAGTGGTAATATTAAGAGAAGAGCATAGGGTGAACATTTTAATAAGAACAGTAAAGCTATGAAGGTAATGCACCAACATTTATAACTCGAAAATGAATTGGCCAAAACGACTAATTTTCATAAGATCTGTGTCATCTACCTGAAAGTGCCCTTGTATCTAAATAAAACAGTGTCCCTGCACGGAACGGGGTACATATAAATCGATGTTGCACCGTTCCAAATGTTTTACAACGAATAACGTGCTGTGTACGTGATTCGAGCGTGTCAAAGAGCAATAGACGATTTGTACATTTCTTGAAATGAAAAAAATGACGTACCTGTTTTTGGGCTTCCAACGCTTTTTGAACACTCCGAGCATTTTCACACGATGAGCTACGGGCGGATTACGATTGGACGACCGAAGAACGAGATGAGAACGCGCAGCGTAACCGACGATCACTTCATCGCACGGCTTTGAATGAACGTGAGCGCAAGGGTGTCTGGATGATCACGACCGTAATACAGTGCGAAAACGAGCGGCGAACGAGACCACGTCGAGGACGGGGGGCGCGCCGAAAACGCTGGCGAATAGCGATAAAACGAACGCGCGGCGAACGACACGCGGTGCAAGACGACGAGCGACAAGACGCGACCCACGGCATACGGTGGACTGAAGAGGAAAACGCGGTGCGCACACATGACGCCGCGCTCTCGGCGGCCCGCAGGCGACACGGCGACGAGGAGGGGAACAGCTGTTCGATCGACCGCGCGCGTCAGTGTGTTACGGTGGCACGTTCGTCCGGCGGTCGCGGCCGTGTCGCCGGTGAGTCGCGTGTAGGATGGGAAAAGGAACGCGGCGGCGGCGGCAATAGGATTATAGAATACGAGAGATGGACCGCCGCAGCCGAAGGGTCACACGAACGAAAATATTGTGCACTACTCCGGGCGCGGGCGGTGGGATCAACATGGTACATGTTAGCAGTGGCGTAGATACAATTGTTTTTTGGGGCGGGTGTTTATGAGTCAATCCATAATATTCTTAGTACATTTTAATGCGAGTTCCTATGTAATAATATTACATTTAAAATGGTATTATTATTGTGTCCCGTATTTAATGAAAATTATTTTGTTACTCAATTTTTAATACATACCTAATCATAATAAAATGAAAATATCATTTTACAATAATATGTAAATATCAATAAATAATAATTAAATATCATTAAAAAAAAATCTGGGGGGATGGAAACCCTTTACACCCCCCCCTCATCGTAACTACGCCACTTTATGTTAGGACGTACTGCAGGCGTAACGTACTCGCAACCACAGCGAATTCACGCACGGTCCACCCGCTAAATCTCTTATAAGTTAGTAGTGTTCCGCCGCCGCCGAGTGATATTCGTTTCGCGTATCGTCTACGCGTTGCTCGTTCGATTTATCGAGAAAGGCCGTTTTGATTTTGTTTGTAAATTTACAAGACTTGCATATCATTATATTACACACGTACGATATAATTTCTAATTAATTTCGTAATAATTTAGCTAAAAATGATTGAAAATCATTCGGTACGATAATAGTTATTAATCTGTGATCGAAATGTCGATATTTTTGCTCTAGAAAAATGTTGAAATATTATTGACAGCTATTCAAGGATATTAAAATCGCAATCGGTAAAACGACTATGAGTTAATAAATAAAAATATCTTACCACAATATATTAATTTGTATAAACGCAGGCACGCAAAAAAACATCGACTAATAAGAAGATATCTATATTATATTTTAGTCCGTCATAGTCTGCACTCCAATATTCACGAGAGACGTTTCAATTGATTTACTTTTATAACATGCCACGAAATAAATAATGGTTTTTTTTTTCAGTACCCCATTAATTATTACACTATGTCGATCACAATGTATTCAAACACAAATTACTAAATGAACAGCAAATATAAATAAATACAATACTGTTGGTTATTATAGTTATTACAGTAAACGGGCCAAAACATAGTAAAACAATCGTAGTGAGTATTTTGGATTGCATACATAAACTTTTACTGAATAACGCTATGCAACCAGTGCCGCAACTACAAAATAGGAGGCCCGTGTGCGGTAATTATATTAGGCCCCTT
>NW_020273009.1:623822-735420 GCF_003268045.1 Sipha flava
GGGGGGGTCCTCTCTTGTCATAAGGTGGCGGTGGGTTAGTAATGTACGGCCTATTCTTAGGCAGTTTAAAATTGTTTCTTGTCTTCTGGAACAACCGGGAGGAGGAGACCATGAGAGTATTGATTTTTTTATTTTATTGAGTTTGGTTGATTGATTTGACCAATATCGTTGCCACTTTACGGCATTAAGATTTTTTATATATTTTTTTGCGTCGCTGTAGGTGAATCCTGGTACATTGATAGCTTTGGGTGATATGTGTGAAAGTTTTGCGACCTCGTCGACTTTTTTATTACCTGTTATATTGCAATGTCCTGGAATCCACATGAAGGATATGTGTTTTCCGGCGGAACGTGCAATGTGACAAAAGTTTTGAATATTTCTAGCTATATCGGTAGGGTTATTTATATTTTTGAGGCTTGTTATTACACTGAGTGATTCGCTTAGTATGATACAGCGTTTATCGTCGATGGATTGTATGAAATATTTGATTGCTTCTAGTATAGCCATGGCTTCAGCGGTATATATTGAACATTTGTCAGATAGTTTAAGTTGGATTTGGGTGTCGCCATATATGATTGCAGCCCCAACTCTGATCTGTTATGGATGCGTCTGTGTATATCTGTATATGAGGTTCGGCATTGGCTATGATTTCATTAAAATGGTATTTATATATTTTAGGATTAGTGTCCTTTTTGGGGAGCTGATGTAGTTCGAGATTGATATCTAGGGAGATTGTCCAAGGTGGCTGAAGGCTGATAGTTGATGGTATGATCTGATCTAGGTTCAATTTGTCTTGTAAATTTGTGAATAGATTATTGGGAGATGTGGAGATTCTTTGTGGGGATCTATGGATTCTGGCTGTCAGTAGTGATTTTTGCTCAGCCCATCTTAGTGATAGGGAGGGTATTCCTGCTATATTGGATATGCTGTCTATAGGGCTGGATCGGAAAGCTCCTATTGCCAGGCGCATTCCTGAGTTATGAAGATTTTTCATTTATTTTTGTTGTACGTCTTATTTATAAGTATCAATTTTTTTAGGTCTTAAAAAACGTTTCACATCACTTAGTGTATGATATATGTATATATATCAAATTAAATACCTAAAACTGTTGTATAATTTATTTCACTATATTCTAATGTAGTAAATTTATTTAAGTAGTTTAGGTAGGTATGTTGTGCGCCTACTCAAATACTCAATGGACTCATTTTTAAATAAATATTAAATTACTCTTAAATATTATAACATCCTTACCTGAATTTTAAAAAAAGTTTCTTTTTATTATAAGATATTAATATAATATTATTAAATAATTGTGTGTTTGTAAAGTCTAGTTTATTTTAGGCTGGAACTAGGGGGCCCCCCAAATGTATGTAAGCCTTGGGGTCCGTGTGCACGGCACACTCTGCACACTCTGTTTTTGCGGCACTGTATGCAACATAATTGTAGTATATAAATGTATTTGAACGAAATTAGCAATCCAGACGTGCCGTCAATATTATTTGAATAATATATTTCTATATTAAATTCGGATAATATTTCAATATTTCTGGATTATCCTAGCTGTGAATGGTTGTAACGATCCAAAAACTATTATTTTTTTATTTACTCGTTCTTTAAAAAATTCCCTCCATATGACGAAAAAAATACAATCAAAATATTGAATATAGTAACAAAATATAGTTGATTTGCTCTAACACTTACGTAATTCAATATGTGCGTGTTATGTTTTTATAGAACGCAATGTTGATATAATGTATAAACACACAAACTGTTTACTATGTATAGTGTAATGCTAAATCCATTTTTCAAAAGGTCAGGAAAGGATACGACTCAATGTGTTTCTAAAGCTTTGGATGTTGCAACGTATGGAATAAATCATTAGACTATTTTGTGTAAAAGCTATACACAAAACCACTCGGCAAGACATGTATTAAATCGATATTCTTTTTACACTACATTATTTTATATTGAACCACATAATACAGTAGGTACATAATACGTAATTATTGTAGAAATAGTATTATACTTAAAAAATACTTGAATTAGTGTGTCTAATCAAATACACTAATTTGTTATAAGTTCGTAAGAAAATAAGTTGATAACAAGAATTAAATAAATACTAAAAAGTAATTTCAATGAACACTCAAAAATATAAATATATTTAAATTTTAAAACCTAATGTACATTTGTATAAAATGCTCTATTATGATTTATTGATATATTTTTGGTAATCACTAAATATAAAAACTAACAAAATAGAAGTCTTTATAGACGTTTTCAAAATTGTAAACATTCGCGTACACTGGTGGATAAGCATATTTTCTTAAAGGAAATATCATCATATGAGATAGTTTTTATTTCAATTTTTTTTTGTTTTAATATTATTTCATTGAAAAACGTTACAAAAAAACATGTTATCTAATTTGTATTTTCATCTTATAAATGCTTTAAAAATATTTTTTTCATTTTTCATTTCTACTTGTATACCATTGCAAAATAGTCATTTCATAAAACATATTGTTATGCATTTTTTAAAGTATCACTTTTTTTTTTTTTTTAATCGACATCTATGACGCCAAAAACTATTGAACGAAACAATAACATTTTTAATTATATACAAACAATATTACAATTACAATTGGTATTCTTACGGTAAATCAAATTATTATAAATGATTGAACACATTAAGTGCTAACATGATGATAAGGAGTTATGTTCAATGGTAAATATTAAAAGATAATTGTGTATTGTATATAATTGAATATTGCACTGGTTTGGGTTAAGAAATTAAGATAAATAAAATGACAGGCAAGATTATCTTCTCCAACTGAAATTATTATTAAACTACATTATACGCCAATATATGCATAGAAATGCATATTTTCTGGATTTTTAATTTTTATGCATATTTCATATTCAATAATTTTTATTTAATTTTATAATACCAAAAGTTGTATGCAATAGTTACAACAAAAATCATCAACTATTTTATAATGATAAACAATTGTAAACACGACAATGATTTCTTTGAATAACTCCTTTCGGCATGCTTTTTTCATAATAATTACCATAATTGTGATTCGACAACAAGAGTCTAATTTCACCAATTATGTTTTTATTTTTGAAAAATATAATAGATTGTTCCTTTTTTCCACGAGTATGTAATTTTGTATACAACTCAGTCTTACTTTTGTACATATAAACAAAAACTATAAACAAAGAATAAACCTATTTTGTTATGGTTAATCAATATATTAAAATAAATATATATTTATTATATATATTTATTAATAAATATATTAAGCAAGTCTATAATAACTAAATGTATTAAGAGGCATAGAGTAATAATATTATTTAGACCCAAACAATTCATTATTATTTATTAGGGTAAAAATTATGTAGGTACATGTAGAGTATGAAAAGAAATGATCATCTGTTGTATCATTAGAAGAAAGTAATATTTTTGTTTAGTTTTCAGTTTTTCAAAATTAACAATAAATCATCACTCTTATGTGAAGTAGAAAAAGTTCCTTTAAGTATGAACTTAATCATTATAGGCTTTAACCACTAGTTTAACTTGGTAGATAATATGGAATAAAAATGCATAACTGTGTATGGTTGGAGGAAAAATAAGCCTTAAAATTCTTAAATAGGCAACTAAAAATACGATGACTGGTAACATATTCAATCGACAATAAAAGTACAGACGTTAAAGTCTCCAAGATACCACTTGACTGAAGAGTCAATTTCAATAACAACAATTCATTTAACAGAAAATATAAAGAAAAATACTATAATACTACATATATATTATAATACTGAAGAAAAAAAGTAGCAATCAAAAAAGAAAAGATGCAGAGATGAGAAAAAAGCAATAATAATAACTGAATACGTATTATATCTAAATTCTAAAAAACTAGATGAACCAAAAATAAAAATAAATACAATTACGATATAATGATACACGATGATAACATTTATAAACAAGTTTTTAAGTTCAAGTACCTGAGAAAATGTGTATTACTCCACAAATTGCTAATTGTAAAAAGTCCCAATGGTAAAATCACCCGAATGTAAGTACTTTAGAAATACCTGAAGGATATACGTTAACTTTCCTTGGTCTTTTTTATTACTATCTTAAGAATATATTTTAACTCTCTTGATTTTACTTAAGTACTACTTGATGGATATATGTATGTCAATTCTCCAAATTATAATAATTTCATCTGTACTTAAAAATTGTCAAGTTACAATACCTTGAGTATTCAAAAAAAATAAAATATTTAAAGTTAAGTGAAAAATTCATTGAAATTTAATGTATACAGTAAGATAAAATAAAATTAAAAAAAAAAATATGGTGTCTATTTTGGTCTGTATAATCTGTAGTATTTTAACGCGAAATTAATTTTTCTTTCCTTTTGATATTATAATATTAATTTATTTTATTTTATTATTGTAATTTTGAATTTTGATGAACATTCCAGTTTGAAAATTATTTAGCACATAAATAAATATAACCAGAAGTGAATGAGTACTTTAAAAATTTGAATTAAAATGGAAATGGAGTTATTCACAAGCATTGGTTGTTTTGGAAGTTAAAGAAGATGCTGATATTCATATTGTTGTAATATATAGTACATATTCATTCGTACGAAACAAAAGTTTCCAAATTTACATTTTGTGTTTACCATATAAAAGTTTACATAATAAATTTAAATCGATAGGGATTACCATACAATAGGAAGAATTTATTAACACCTCCACAAATAGTCGATACATTTGATAGATATACAAGGTAAGAAAATTCAGCTCAATATCTATCAACAACACTATTTATTAGTATAAAAAGTAAAATATAGAAAAATAATACACTGAAGCATTTGAAATTGGTATTAGGTACTTAAATATCCAAAATATAAATGTTATGGTTATTGCGAACTTTCTGATCAAGTTTAAAATTTACGTACTCCTTATCAAATATTGTGTATAAATTAATGATATATAATGTTCAAATAGACCTAGAAAAATTGTTTAAACTAATTTAAAATTAAGTTAAAAAATATTTAGGAGTTTGTCATCTAATGAAATTAGTAAATATTTCTAATATTTAACAAACTTGGTCTCCACATTTAGACACTCAAATAATTAAAGAAACGATTAGCGTCAGGGGCGTATTTAGATTTACTTCTAGGAGAGGCTCAAATTTTTTCTTTAATTCAGGCTTAAAAGTTACAAGTAAAATATTTGTTATATTTTAATCAGATGAATCCTTAATACTTGTGGTATTCTTTTTTTTTTTAAAACTAATTCCGGGATCCACTTAGAATCAATATTTGTGTAGTTATTTTTTAACACCTGTTTATGTTTTGAAAGTTATGCTTATGTTTTATTTGATTTTTTACTCAGTATGGACCCGACAAAAAGCCCAATTCAGTATTCACAGCCACGCGTAATTTTATTTCGTTATAAAATGATCGACATTAAAAAAATTTGAAATGTGTATATCACATATAATCCATTCCTTAAATACGGATTCAGGGGGAGATCACCCCTTCCCTTCCTCCTAAATACGCGCCTGATTAGCGTTAGTTAAGTTGGAACCTGAAAATAAATAAATATATAGTGAAGAAAATTATATGCGTTAAAACTTTTATAATTATTTAAAATATACATTTTATAAATATTATGAATAATAAAATTTTCATTTAATTTGTGTTTATAAAATTATGAAGACCAACTAAAAGCTTTGACCATACTTATAACTAGAAATCGAATATATATGAATTAAAAACCCAAAATATGTAAATATATATGTAATAAAAAAACGAAAATATGGAAGTTTACAAAAATATTTTCAAAAAAAAAACAAAATATACAATTTATACAATTAAACCTTAATCTCGATTTTAATTTCAATGGGATACCATATACACATGGGCGCCCACAGGAAATTTATCAGGGAAGGACATAATTAAATCAAACATCAAAAAGTATATTAAAAAATGTATTCTTAGCAAATAATAAAATATATCAGAATTATACACACTTTAGTCGTTATTAAATTAAAACTGAAGTCTTCGCAGTTGTTCAATTGCAAACATTGTTATTACTGTTCAATTAATTTTTTCCATGGGGGGAAAATACTTCGTCTTGCCCCTCCCCTCTGGGCGACCATGCATATACATACTCAAATTTTAAAGTTAAATGATGTTTAGTTTAATCTCAAAACAAATTTATACCGACTGAAGGAATGTTTGACTTTATTATATTTAATTGGTACAAATTTCTTATTCTCAATGTACAATGTACAGGAGTGAATTCAGTAAGCAATTGTCTTATTTATTTCGCTATACATAATGCTACCACAGAACGCGGTTCAGGACAAATGAAAAAAAATTTTTATCGTGAATATATTATTGGCAATTATTAATCTGGATCATAAAACAAGATAACCTTATTCATTTTGACCATAAATTATATTTAATTTCTGGTATTATTTTATATACGTATTTTTTAATACATTATATTGTCATAAGATTACCATAAGATAATATAGTTAACAAAATATAAAATCATATTTATCAAAATTATTAAGAAAAAAATAGAAGGAGGAGAAATATGTAAGACTATGTTTTTATGACGAAGTATTTAAAAATATATAGTATCAAGTATGGCTCATTTTATTATAAGTAATTTAAAACGAATTTATCTTGTCTTCATTAAATCATTTTATCACAAGAAGAATAAGAATATTTTCATTTCCAATATAACCCTAATTCAGTTGTACTGGCTGTCTGCGTATTGATTCAATACTGGTTTATTTCTAAGGCTGAGATATTAATACTCTAAAAAATAGTAAAAATTACTCTAAACATTTTCAAAAATATTTTAAAAATGCATACATTTTTTTATTTATTATAGTTTAAAAATGATATTATAAAAATCATGCACTCAAACATATTTAACTATATTTATTTAACATAATAATAATAATATAGTTACTTATTTGTTTAATATTTACATTTTATTTAACTTTATTTAAATTTAATTTATTTCATAACTAGCTATTATGATAGTCGTCGAACTTTTGTAAATAGAAAAATTGTTTTCAACTATACTAATTTTATTCAATATTTAATAAAATAAAAACATGGGTCGAAATGCTCGTATTTATTAGTTTATCAATTTAGTAAATTACATACTAAACGTGCAATTTTTGAGCGATCAAATTCCGAAACGCAAATATCCTAATATTTAAAAATGTATAGATAAATTCTGAAAAATTCTCTAAAAACAGCCAAAATTAGTCAAATTTGTCATTAAATGAAAAAAATGCAAAATAAAAACTATATTAAAGTAATTAGTATCAAATGAAACACATTCAGAAGTTGAATTCGTGATTCACGACCAACGCACAATATTATATGCATTAAATACCTACTACCACAGATAGCTGTAAAGTGTTAATACTAAAATTTTTAAATATTTTTATTTTTTTAGCGATTTTCATAAACCATTAATATAATTTTCTTAATATTTCGGGGGGGGGGAGGCTGCAGCCCCCCTTGACTACGCCATTGATTCAATAGTTATAATTAGTGATGGAAATAATCGAATAAAATAATCAAATAATCAAATGATTTTAATAATAAAAATAATGGTACCAGATACATTTATCAAAAGCAAATTAATTGAATTATTCTAAAAAATTGCGTGTTTTACTCATTGCTCATTAGGTTAGAAGTCGACTTAGTCCATCAGTATTGTATTATTATTTATTTTATTTGTAATCGTTGGTATGATTCCCGGTATCGGTAATTGCCACACTCAGAGACGTAATTACAATTTTGACGCCCTAGGTACAAACACTTTTGCGTCCTTAAGGGCATTTAGCCTCAAAACAGCTTTGATTCACCTTTAATTATGAATTTACTTTTTTTCATTAAAAATGATACCCCAATATACATATTTTTGCTATTACTTTTTTTTTCTACATTATATGAAAATGGAATAAAATTAATTATATATTCATACATGTATGTATATAGAAATGTAATATGTAAAGGTTAAATAAGAAAATAAAAATGAACAAGGTTTTAAATTACGATTATATATTTTTACAACAAGCTTTTTGTAGAGAAAATTCTTCAATTACTTTTATATTTGGTATCAGGAACTGGTAATTTCTGATTCAATACTCTGTATAACCAACGAATTAAGTCTGTCATTATCAATAGTTGATCTTAAATAAGATTTAATTATATTTAATGCACTAAAGGATCGTTCCACTAAACGATTTGATACCGGACTGCATAAATACCATACATACGTAATGCTATTTCAATATATTGATACAAACTAGAAATATAAGGATCTTTAAATATTTTGTACAAGTCTAAAACAGTTATTGTCAAATTATTATCTTCTAATCCAGATAAATGACTTCGAAAATGAATAAATTCATTAGAGATGATGAACCTAGGTCCTCTGGATATTCTACTTGCAATAATTGCAATTATTGCATGGCTTGTTCTTTTACCTTGGATATTAGCAATTTAGTAATATTGAATAAAAAACCAAATATTATATTAGCTGTATCATAAAATCTCTTTCTTTTGTTTAGCTCTGTAAGCGATGAATCTAATATAATCGTAAAAGTATTTATTCTAAATGAATCGCTTTGTGGAAATGTTAAATTATTTTGATTTGATTCTTCATAAGGTATTTTTCTTTTTTTTTTTTCGTTCAATTTTATAATTATTTACACCAGATTTTTCTTTACCCAATTATTCATAATATGCAAGACTACTTCGTAAGTCTTGAATATAATATATTAATGAATTGTACAAAGTCACAACTGTTGTTAAATCAATGTGAACACTCTGCAGATTTTTACTAATACAGTTGAAATTTTTCAATATATCATTCCAAAATGTTGTAAGTATACCATATTATATACATTTCTAAGCTTTTCAGATTTTTCAAAAAAACCTTTGGCTTCACATTTGGTTGTTTATTTTTCTGTTGAATTATTTATAATAATATTTAAAGCTTTTATAATTTCATTCCAGTTTTAAGACAGACTTAAACAAGCATCATGACGTGAAGACCACCAAGTGTCTTATCACTCTCTTAACGGTTAAATTAACGAATTTTGAAAGGCATTAATTTAATAGATTCCAACGATTAGTTGAAGGAAAAAATGTAAAGGTATTTTAAAATAAAAAATATGTAAATCACTCGCTAAATATAATATAATACATTATACTCATCAAAGACCAGTACCTAACAAAAACGTGGATTACAAATAATTGTGATATCGCATTTACTAATAAATAATAATTAGCATAAATCATGATTAACACACAAACAAGTAAATAGCATGTACACATAGACTAGAAAATATGAATCTGTTCGCAAAATAATATTACTCAGTATCACAATCACGTTTAAAGATCTAATTTACAGATTATCAACTATAAAAATAAATAAATATAAATAATAAATATTTATTTTTTTTTTAGGAATTTTTACGCTAGAGAAAATGTTAAAAATTATACCCTATCGTAGACCAATAATCAAATACTCTTCTCGAGAATAATTTCTAATAATTAATATACAATCAAACTCATTGAATTTTAACCTAATAACAGTATTTAACTAAGTAAAAAATATCAAAATAAAATAAAATATCGTCGACGCTCCTTTTGGAAAAAATAACGCCGTATACAGAAGCTTTCATGGGAAGGTACCAATGTGGCTTTGTAAAGGAGAAATCCACCGTTGACCACATATTCACCTTAAGACAAACGATGGAGAAATATAATGAGTTTGAGGACCAATATAAGAACCTATATATAGTATTTGTAGATTACAAACAAACTTATGACAGTGTAAATAGGAAAGAACTATGGAAAGCAATGATACTTTTTGGAATACCACAAAAATATGTGAACTTAGTAAAAATGTATAATGACAATACGTAACTTAAAGTACGTTTCTTACAGAGATTATCGCCAGTCTTTGAGGTTCATTCAGGATTGAGACAGGGAGATGCTTTATCCCCAACTTTATTTAACCTGGGACTAGAAATAGTTATCAGAAAATCCTATGAAGGACGAACAATAGAAGTTCTTGGTGAAGAAACTGTTTTAGCATATACTGATGACATAGTTCTTTTAGGGAATACGCGAGAAGAAGTTACCCATTCAGTTTCTAAACTAATAGAAGCCAGCAAAAACATGGGTTTATGTATCAATGAAGAAAAGACTAAACTTATGATACTATCTAGAAGAAACTTAGACCAGTCAAACCTGAAAGTAGGAAGTATGAACTTTGAAAGGGTGGATAATTTCAAACACTTAGGTGTTAATATAAACAGCAGTAACAACATGTATAGGGAAATAAAAGAAAGAATATCGAATGGAAATATATGTTACTTTAGCCTAAACAAACTTTTGAGATCAAAACTGCTATATAGGAAGTCAAAAACTATACTGTACACAAGCTATCTTAGGCCAATAGTAACCTATGGATGTGAGACTTGGTCCACGACAAAAGATGACAATAGAAAACTTGCTATATGGGAAAGGAAAATATTGAGAAATATATACGGACCGGTGTACAACGACAACCTGGGAATTTATGAAAAGAGGCACAATGAAGAGCTGTATGACTTGTATGAAAACCAAATATACTCACATATATAAGGTGTAAACGTCTAGAGTGGCTGGGACATGTATGGAGAGCTGATGAAGATGTATTAAAAAATGTTCTGATAAGAAAAATAAATAAAAAACACCCACTTGGAAGACCAAGAACAAGATGGAAAGACATCGTAGAAAAGGATATGAGACTAATAGATGAGCATGCAACGTTAGACTGGACTTTGGACAAAGAAAAATGGAAATGCTTACTAGTGGCAGCGCAGGTCCTTAATGGACTGTTAAGCTATATAAGAAGAAGAAAAAATATCAAATTAGCAGTCAATAAATACAAAAATTACACCCTCTAAAATTTAATGCCTAGGGATAAATCCGCGTCTATCACCCCCCTAATTCCACCCCTGTCCATTATAGCCGAGCTCTGTATAATAATTCTATGATAATAAACAATTTATTATACAGGTTACCACTAATTCGTTATCAATAATATAATTATTAATTTTTCAATAAAAATTATTTTATTCTATTATAATTTCACTAAGAAAACAATTTAACCCCTAGCGACGGCGCCCTTTTAAGGGACTTAGCATTTGGTGCCCAGGGGCAATCGCCCCCCGTCGCCCCCTCCTAAATACGCCTCTGCCAACACGTATAAATATTTGGATTGAAAATACATTTCACTTTCACGCTTATAGATAATTATTTGATTATTTATATAACCAGTTCAAGCCACGGTTTTAGATATCATGAATCATTCAATTATTCGATTTTTTTTTATTTCATTTACTAATCATTCGATTATTTTGTTTTAAGCTACTAATCATTCGATTAATCGATTGTTTTTTTTTTTAATTACTAATCAATTGATTATTAAAATCATTTGATTATTCCCATCACTAATTATAATTATAATTGTTATCGTAGTTACCAAAGTCGATAAACCGACATAATCGCTAGTACCTTTCAATAAATCTAAAAATAATTTTCAACGAAATAAGCGATCGGTGATTGCCAGAAACCTTATCACGTACAAATATAACTATTAATGTTTAACTAACATAATAATAAAACTTTGGAAAATATAATCATCTTTGATTGTAATACTATATGTATATGTAACGATATGCTATAATGTATAATTAAATGTAAAACATATTTTGGGGAGGGAGGAGAGGGCTGAAGCACCAAAGCCCCTCCCTGTGTTTGTCACTAGTTTGACGAACCTTCGAGATTAAAAACTATTTGTTGATTTGACTTTTATGTGCATGGTACAGTAGCGTGCCCAGAAATTTTAGATGGGGGGGGATGTTATCAAAATATCAATTTAGAAGAAAAAGGACTGTACATTATTAAATTACAATGTTAATAAACATGTTTTCTATGTCGTGTTAATTTGTGTATAAGATCAACAGTTTTATTTATACATCAAATTATTGTCTATAAATTTTAAATACTAACCATAATCATAATAAGTACCAAAATTAATGAAAAAAACAAGCTTTTGTTCAGCCAACTCAATTATAATGATAAAATTTTTTTTTTAGTCATCGATTCATAATTTGAAAAGATACTTTAAATCATGAACTAAGATGTACAGTATTTGTCACATGGTTGGAGCGTGTGAAGAGAATTTCGATGAAATTAAATATAATGGGCTGGATACGAGGGAGTACTTCCTTTTGACAAAAGTAACGCTACCAGGGGCGTATTTTAGGGGTGAACAAGGGAGCGGTCACCCCCCCCTGAATACATATTTAAGGAATCGATCATACGAGTATGTGAGATACATATTACAAATTTTTTTAATGTGGATCATTTTATAATGAAATCAAATTACGCGTGGCTGTGAATACTGAATTGGGCTTTTGTCGGGTCAATACTTAGTGAAAAATCAAATAAAATACAAGCGTAACTTTCAAAACATAGACAAGTGTTAAAAAAGAACTACACAAAAGTCGATTCTAAGTGGATCCAACATGAAATTAAAAAAAAATCACAAATATAAAGTATTCACCTGATTTAAATATTACCAAAATTCGACTTGTACATTTTGAGCTTGAATTAAAGAAAAAATTTGAGTCGCCCCCTCCCCCTAGAAGTAAGTCTAAATACGACCCTGAACGTTATCTGGTTTATAACAGAGCCAACTTCTTTGAAAATGTCCCACCTATCGTTGATTACAAGTTACAAACCAAGATAGTACTGATTGAGATTTGTAAATTTATTTGTTCATTTTATAATTACTAGGTACTTCATTTTTTATTAATTAATAAATTATTAAATTACATAAATTTACTTAACTATTAAACTATATAAAAATACATAAATAAATTATATATTTAAAACCATTTACAAATATTGGATAAAATATTATGTTTTGCATACTGAAAAAATAATAAATACTCTATTTTTTTTACCAAAAAATTTAGAAATAAACAATGAATTAAAATGATTACTGAAATAAATCGTAAATGCATAATTTACGCTATACATACATTTTTACCCATTTGATATATAAAGAATTTATTATTAGAGAGAATACACCACAAAACTGAATACATATACTGAATTATTAATACATGATTACCATTACTTTTTAAAATACTATTAAAATAATTTATATGTTTAGAATTTTTCACTTCAAATACTTAAACCGAAATTAAATATTAAAGCAATGCAACAATATTTGAATAATTTAATAGGTATGTCAAGTGTTAAATAAGTTAAATACTTAAAAGGCCAAAAGATACATTTGACACCACTCCATTGTTGGCTTTGTATAAATTAAATAATTGCAATAATTTTAACTACATATCAATTGAAATAGACAAATAATATAACAAATAAATTTTATCAAATTCAATTTGATTTGATTAATTTGGAAAATTAATTTAGAACTTAAATAATGTAAATGTGTCAAAAAATATACCTGTTGGTTGGAAATACTTTTATGATGGAACAGCAGATACATAATACTTCTTGAACATAAATTGAACCAACCTAGAATTAAGCAGTGGCGGTTCGTGATGTTCAAAGTGGGTGGTGTGCAAAAATAATCACAAAAGTTTAATTACAAATAAATTAAATTCAAAATGCCATTATCATGATATTTATTAGTTTTTTCCATATTTTTAAAACATGTATTATGAATTATAATATTACATATTTGTCATAATTTATTGTATCTACATATTGTTACAATAAGCAACAGTGTCATAATTAATTATAGAAAGAAGTTACACAAAAAAATTAAATATTTTTATATATAAAGTCAATTCTTCTCTCCTTGGAATTGGCAAATTGTTCTATAACTTTATTATTGAAATCAGTTATATTGTATATTGTAATAATATTGTATTATATTCATTACAAAGTTTCTTTCGATGGATAGCATTGCTAACGTCGATAATCTGTCTTGATGCATTGTATTACGTAAAAATGTTTTGATTCTTTTTAATGTAGAAAAACACCTTTCTGATTCCGCTGTAGACATTGATATTGTAATAATAATTGTTAACAGCTTCATGCTCACACCTAATGTACCAATAAGGTTTTCAGATTGTATTAATGATAATAATGTATAATTGTATAATTAATAAATAATAATAAAACAGCTCCACTCATGGATCTAAAATGCAGTTCTGCTATAAATTAATTGTAACTCGGTTTTTAGTTTTTTAGTGTCAAAATATGGATATACATTTATAATTTCATTAAAATAATTTTCCGGAAAATGCTTATGATATTTTTCAAAATTATCGGCCAAAAATAAATTTGAAGCAACCAGATGACCAGTAAAATCAAATCTTTGTTTTATTTGAGATATAATATTATCACACATTTCAATTGCTTCTCGTTTTATTTCGCCTTCTCTGTGTTTTCTTTTATCACCACTTTGTTCAAAATTACCTTCACATAACGTTCCCATTTGGTTTCTTATTTTGGAAATCTCTTTATTAAAATGTTCAATATTATTTTTCACAGTTGTTGAATCAGTTTCTCTTTTTTATAATTGACTATACAATATATCGACATGAGGCATGATATTGTGAAAAATTGTACGCCAAGAAATAAATGTATTATCAAGTAATGTTCTTTTTAGTCTCGATGCCTGTTCATTAGTAGGTATATGTGTAATGGATTCATCACTTATTATTTTTTCCATGCAATTAATTAATTCTTCCCTATACTCGAATACAGTATTTACTGTTCTAGAATGAAAATTCCATCTTGTATGAACTACTTTAGGTAAACGTCTTCGAACAACTTCATCCAAAACAGCAGTTCTTTGAGAAGACGTTGAAAAAAATGTACAAAAACTTCCAAGGCTAGCAAAAAAATCCGAACATTCCTATTTATTGAAGCAGCATTAGCCATAGCTAAATTAAGCTGGTGAGCGTAACAATATACATAATTAGCATTTGGATAATGTTGTTTAATTTTTGCCTGAACTCCGTTAATATTGCCGCTCATAACTGAAGCGCCATCATATGTCGGTGCAATCATTTACCAGTGACATCACCAATATGTTGGGTAAGTTGTTCTTTAATGCACTCAGCAAATACTTCAGAATTATGTTCTTTAGGCTTTAAAAATCCCCGAAATCTTTCAATAACTTTATCATTAACTATATACTGATAAACAATAACCATTTGAAAAATAGCACTCACATCAGTAGTCTCGTCAGCTGTTATTGCTAAATAATCAGCCTTTTTGATTTCTACTGATATTTCTTGCTGACAAATATTTAACATGCACTTTAATAATTTGTTCTGTATAGTTTTTGACGTACCTTTAAAAACGGTTGCTTTTTCTAAGTGCACTTCTAATGCACTATCCAATTCCGCACTAAAACTTATTAAACCACGAAAAATTCCTAAATTCAAAGATGTATCTTTTTCATCATCCCCTCTCAATGCTAATTCGAAAGCGCCACAAAATCTAATGAAATTAATAATTTCATTCAAAATGTATAGATTGTTTGAAACTTTCTCATTGTGTAGCTCTATACCTAAATAAAAAAATACGTTTTAAACGACCAAACAGTAATATAAATAAAGTATATAAATAAATACCTCTTTTGTAACTGCTATCCAACATTAAAAGAACATTTGTTTTACCTAACGTTGCTAAATTCAAGTTGTTGTTCATATGTTTAACAGTTAAGTAATATTTTTTCATTCGATCATTTAAATGATTTAAATCTGTCATTCCTGTTTTGGTCCATACCATTTCTCTACCAAATAATAAACACGGAAAACAAAAAACTGCATTACGTTTATCACAACCACAGAGCCAATTATTATACTTCGTATAAGTATCGATGATAAATGAACGCGTAAATTGACGTGTTTTCTTTTTAATGACTTGTATTAATTTCAAATCAGGCATAGGTCTCCCTAATGTTTTTATTTTAATATTTTCGTCAATTTTATGTAAAGAAAACTTTTTTTCTAAAAGATAATCAACCGAATTCATTATTTATATTGTAATATAAATGAAATTGTGAGTATGATGAAATAAAGCTACTACACATAACAACGAACAAAGGCGAAATGATTACTAACATATTTTACTATAATAAAGTTCTTTTGTTAAAACTAAAAATACTTTTATTGGAATAAATATTACGATAATAATGACGAAAATAGAAAATACGGTGGACTATTTCTGATAAGACACGCCGTGGCGATATTGTTTACCGTGTGTGCAGCAATTGCTGCACACCACGGACCCATTTATGCGTCAACCCCCACTCCACCGACGACGGAGAGTATTTCACTGACTGAGCTGCACACCAATTGATGTGTGTATATTACATAACTTACCAAATTTTAGGAGTAGTATTTTCGAGTTTTGGTGAATATGAAATGTTTGTAAAATTTATTTTGTATAATAAAATAAAAATAATTTAGCAGATAATTAAATTACATTTAAATTAAATTTTACTTTTATATCTATGACAGGGGTGACAAATAAGTGGCACGCGTGCCATGAGTGGCACGCATGAGATTTTCAATGGCACTCAAAAAACTTTTATTTGTCCATATATATTTATAGGTTTTTTAAGTAAAACACAATAAATTGAATTATCAATTACACATATTAATAGTACATATTTCACAACCACGTATTGTTATCTTATATTTATTATTAAAAAAAAAAAAATTTATATGTTGTAATATAGTGGGACACTAGATTACTAGAATCGTGTGTTCACTTCAACTAGAAGTTGTATTCTAACAAACAACAATAATAATTTAATATTTTTTTTACATTATTTCTATTTCTACATAACTTTCTATATTATAATCATTATTTTTTCATTTATATATTTCATTTGTATTTTTCTGTGTTAATAAAAATAATTTTGGCACGGCTAAAATTTTTTTTTTTAATTATGTCATAGATTGGCATGTTGAAAAAAATCCTATTTACCATCCCTGATCTATGATAATCTATGTGGTGTGCGCACACCAGCACACCTAGGCACGAGCCGCCACTGGAATTAAGAAGAGTAATTGAAAAACAATTATCAAAATTAAAAATACCCATTTTACACTAATAAAAATTGAATGGACAAAAAACTTCTTGCAATGTTTAATTTTTAAAAAAAAACTGTCAAAATTAATAACAACATGAATATTTATCAAAGAATCGCAGACATTTCGTTCCCATCAAAAAAACGAGTCTACGGACGTATACGCACGTTTGATATTATCGATAGATATTTATAATTTAGTTCGTGCTTTAAACTCTTTTAGAGGGATGTCATATTTCACTGACACCCGCCCCCTCCTACTTACTCTACTAATTAATATTTTTAATGAGAATTTATTATTGAAATTTGTGATGATGACGCGATATCATTGGCGGCTGCTTGTCGAAACTTGGCTGTTGGCGCCACGGCCGTATGGCTCCAAAGACGATAAAAACATCGTATTCCTTTGTTGTTATCCCGCGGTGAACAGCTGTTTAACTGTTCTTCCAAGACCTTGCCGCGCTCCCACCGCCCGCTGTACGTTATCCTACCGTAGCGCCTGATTTTGTTTTTTATTTATTTTGATGTGATATTATGATTACACATTGCTACAATATTTTTGCGTGCTATCCGCACCGATTTCAGTGAAAACCAGTCGACTCAAAACCGTTTTTCCGGTCTTCGTTGCCGGTCAACCAATTTTCGCCCGCCATCGTCTGATATCTATTCTTCACCGTTTAACCGTAAGTCCGTTGCCCACCATTTGGCGGTTACTACTCATTTGCGCACGCCAATAAATTCTCCCGCACTTAACCTTAAATGTCGTTCTTTTTAGAAAGACGGTTAATATTTGCGACAATATTATTTAAAATGTTTATTTCCAGTCCAGGTGCTGTAATCGATCGGCATTTACTATGTCTAACACGCACAGAATGCGATACAAAAATGAAGGCGTTGACTCTAAAGAATTGCGTCGCAGGCGTGAAGAAGAAGGCATTCAGTTGCGCAAGGAAAAGCGAGACATTCAGCTGTTTAAAAGGCGCAACCTGAATGAATTCATTCAGAATGACGATGTTGATGTAAGTGTACTCTTATCAATCCTAGATGAAATTGTATAGGAACTAACAATCCCATATCTCCATAATTTATGATTCTGTTCATAAATTTGTTATAATTTATAATTACAATATATTGTAATGTACTATACTATATTTCCTATTTACATCTGGGAACATTTACTTTAAAACTTATTATATAGTTGAGTTCAAAATAGTATACATAATTTATATATGATTAACGAAACCTTAATAATACTTTTAATCAGCATAATTAGGATAATAATTGTAATGATGGGTTTTATTTTATTTTTTAATAGGTGCATTTTATTTCATTTCAATGACCAAATGCATTGATAATAACTCTCATGTTACATTATTATATTATTATTTATTATTATTATAGTAATATGCCTTACTATTAATTATTTGAATACTGATATAAAATTTATCCAAATCATACTAAGGATTAATCGTTTCCCATCACATCCAAAGTTTTAATATACATTACTTGAATTTTTCTTAATTGATATTAATTATTGTATAACTAATATGAATGTCTAGACACCTGTACCAAATACTATAACTGATTGGTCAAACATAAATGATGAATTGATCAAACATTTGTACAGTCTTAATGAAGAAGATCAATTAAAAGCTACTCAAAAGTTCAGGAAATTGTTATCATCTGAACCGAATCCTCCTATTGATGCTGTTATTAGTACTGGGGTTATTCCACGATTTGTGGAATTTTTGAAAAATACAACTAATAGCCATCTACAGGTATTATATTGTCTTTACTAAATTAAGATTATTACAAAATGAAACTATTATTTAATATTTTAGTTTGAAGCAGCATGGGCTTTAACAAACATTGCTTCTGGAACATCAGACCAAACACGTAAAGTAATGGAAGCTGATGCTGTACCAGTATTTATATACTTGTTAGAATCACCTTATGAAGATGTACAAGAACAAGCCGTTTGGGCTTTAGGAAATATTGCTGGTGATTCTCCAATGTGTCGTGACTATGTTTTGAGTATGGGTATTATGAAGCCATTATTAAAGTAAATATATTATGTATATTTCATAAAACCTCAAATTTTAGTGTAAGTCAATGTATTTAATACATAAAACATACTTATTGTATGATACATAGCAATTTTAATCATATATTATTACATAAATGTGTCTTATGAATCATTAAATTTTTTTGGTATTCATGTTGTATGTGATCTGCCGCGCATCTATATATATATATATATATATATATATATATTTTAAGTCATTTCCATTGATCCGATGGTAGCATTCGACGCCTACTAAGCTGGATCTTAACGATTTATAATCTTAATGGACTTGATGTTGATTCATAGCAATATAGGTAATCAAATAGAACAATAATCGTACACGTATGAGAAAATCAGTTGCGGTTAAGTTTTTACCATTATACGTGATACATTATTCTGCAATTCTGCAATATTATATTGAAATTCCATATTAATAAATATATTGTAATTTCACATTTATGTATTCATTCATTCATTCATTCAACTCAAGGACGTATTTGAGTTGAGGCCATGCCCCCCCTGGGTGAAACTAATTTTTCTTCAATACAAACTTAAAAATAATTTACAATTCATTACCTAAAGCTCATGTTCCTGTTATAATAACATGTTATAATGATAGTCTAGTAATTTATATTCTTAATTATTTATACATTACATTTTTTAAATAAATCAGTGTATTGTATTAAAAAAAAATAATATGAGCCATGGGAGCTAATGCCCCCTTCACCCCCCCTCAAATACGCCCTTGATTCAACTATGTGGTATACGGCATGCATGGTAGACCGCATATGACGTATAGAAACGGACGATAGACCGCATACGACATGAATATCCATTTTTTTTCTTATTAAATGATATAAATATTATATTTATATATTTATTCTAAGTAAATTTAAATTCCAAACTTCAAGAAAATGGTTCATTCCCTGAATCCTAAAATGCTATAAATATTCCAGTCTAATTTGAAAAATACAATTTATATAATTAATGATTAAAAAACTGTTGTAACCAGTATTATCAATAAAATTATTATGTTTCACTTATTATTTCTGAATCTTTTATAATTCAGAGTTGTCACCCACTTTAATATTGTAATATTTAATATTGTCCCTATTTATTTTTATGTTTTATAGTTAACTCATTAATTATTGTCATTAGTAGTTGTTAATTAGCATAGAGGTCTAGTCATTGCATTTTATTCAAATTATATTTTGATTATTAAACACTAAATGTATAAATTTGTTTTATTATAGACTATTAAATAGTTGTTCACGTCTATCGATGACTCGTAATTCTGTATGGGCAGTATCCAATTTATGTCGTGGAAAAGTGCCACCACCTGATTTTACAATGGTATCGCCTGCTTTACCGGTTTTAGCTGAATTATTGAATCATTGTGATGCTGATGTTTTGGCAGATACTTGTTGGGCTTTATCTTATTTATCTGATGGTCCAAATGAAAAAATTCAAGCAGTTATTGATGCTGGAGTTTGTCCAACTCTAGTTGAATTACTAATGTAAATTATAATAAACAAACATTTTAATCAATTGATTGAAATAAATTGCCTATCATTATTATGTTTAAAGGCATACACAAAATAATGTAGTTTCTGCTGCTCTTCGAGCTGTTGGTAATATAGTGACAGGTGATGATGTTCAAACACAAGTTGTTCTAAACTGTTCAGTTTTACCATGCCTACTTAGTTTATTGGGATCATCCAAAGAAGCTATTCGTAAAGAAGCTTGTTGGACAATTTCAAATATTACTGCTGGAAATAAAAATCAAATTCAAGTAAAAATTTTATTGTTAATATATTTAATAATATTTATTATTAAATAAATTATAATTTATTTTAATTCATAGGCTGTTTTAAATGAAAATATATTCCCAGCACTCATTAATATTATGGCCACAGCTGAATTCAAGACAAGGAAAGAAGCTGCTTGGGCAATAACCAATGCCACATCTGGAGGAACACAAGAACAAATTCAACATTTGGTTGAGCAAGTAAGTTATTTTATGCTATTATTATATTCCTACAAAATATCTAGGACCTCACCAGTTTAAGATATGTCCAATATTCCTAACACCTTCTTTTTTAAAATATTTATTTTGATAAAATAACTTGTTAAAACAGTTATTTTCCAAATCCACACCACAGTAAGTTAAAGTCAGATGTTGGGCTTTGTTTATTGTCATAACAAAACAGACTTTTATTGGAAATTGAACTCTTCTAAACTTAACTGGAAAATCGTTGGGGTATAATGGTATTTTTGATAAAAATATTTTTTCTCCCTTAGCGCATCTGGTCAAAATTTCAGTTTTAATGATATTTTTTTTAAGAGAGGTTAGATGGAGCCTAGTCCCATTACATAATCTAGAAGAATTCAAATTTTTCAATAATATGATTGGAACTCCCACCTTCAGTGATAATTTATGAGGAGGCATACCAAATGGTGTTTGTGAATTTATTAACTCAGTAGGAAAATGTACTGATTCTTTATTATTAATAACTATATCGTTAGAAAGGTAATCCATTTCTAGTGCTTGAAATCCGCTAATTATTAGCGAGTTTATTGTGTCAGCTCGGTTATTTGTGGTTGTCAAAATAACGCGGTTTTCTATATAATCCTACATAAATCATAGCAACTTTAATCGGTCAACTGCTATTGTTATTATTATATGAATATAGATTTACAAATTACAAGTAAAAAATTATTTTTACCGATTTCAACCCTTTAAAATCAAAATTTTAAAAATCGGGTGACGTGATGACACTTGGTATTTGGAAGGTATTTGGAACAATTCTGTGAAAAAAAGTTAAATAACATCATCACAAAATGGGTACATAAAAAAGGCCTGTTCTTTTATATACATAAGGATATGATTAATTTTTATTAAAAATACTTATAACAGTTTTATTTTATACAGTATTGTATATAATATTTAATTGTAAAAATAAGTTATTTTTTAGTTGAATTGAAGTTTAAAAAATGTGTAGATTCCTAATTTTAATAAAATATTTAAAGTTGGAATTATTAATTAATAATAAGTCTGGAAATATATTTTATCTTTACACTACAGCTGAATTAACATTAATATTCAGAATTTTGCAATTTAAATTTGTCCTATACTTATAAATAGGGCTGAGAATTTGTAGGAAAGTGCATTTTTTTTTTTGGTGATTGTAAAACATAGCTTTGTAAGTACATAATTTGATTTATGTAACTACGAATCCATTTATGCAACTTTTATTTTGCATTTTTTCATGTTTTTAATTTTTTATGTCATTTTTATGCATTTATGCATTTATAGGTCATATTTTCCTTTTTAGTTATTTTTCTGGTATTTTTAATCAAATTCTAAAGATTAAAGACTAAATATGGTATCTGAAAATAAAAATATTAAAGTTTTTTTTATTATTTTAACAAAATAAATACTAAAATATAGGTAGTACATATAGAAAAATCAAATTCAATCAAAATTTTTTTTTTTTTTTTTTTTATTAAATAAACACTTACTTAATGTAAATACTTAAATTTAATGTACTAATGTATATCCTGTACTAATATTAATATAAATATAAAAATTAAATTAAAAACCATTTTATACTATAATTATTGGCATTCTATATTGAATTTTTTTGCATTTTTTTTGAAATTTGTAAGGCATATTTTAAGGTTCTTTAGTGCATTAAATTCACAGCCCTACTTATAAACATACTATATTCGGTTACTTAATATTACAACTATGTTATTTTGTTGTCATTAATTTTCATATGTATTTTTTTAGAAATGCATCCCTCCGTTGTGTGACCTTCTAACAGTGACAGATGCGAAAATTATCCAGGTGGCTTTGAATGGTCTAGAAAATATTCTTAAATTAGGTGAACAATTAGCTAGGCAAACTGGTGCTATTAATCAGTATGCTGTTCTACTCGAAGAATGCTACGGTTTGGACAAAATAGAGTTCCTACAGTCACATGATAACATCGAAATATATCAAAAAGCTTTTGGAATTATTGAACGTTATTTTGGTTCTGATGAAGATGATCCACGTGTTGCGCCATCCACTCAAGAAACTGAACAAGGAATTGAACAGTTTGATTTCAGAGATCAGAGTGTCCCTATGACTAGATTCGAATTCTAAGAACTGTTACAGGAAATATGATTTGATTTTATTCAATTTGTTCATGATTATTATTTGCACATACAATTTATAGAAATAAAACAGACATTCTCTAACTTTAAAAGAAGATTATGACTGTTTGCATTCAACTACTGGCATATTTCCCTAAAAAAATGAAATATAATTTGATCGACATTAATAAATTGGTTTTTTTTTTCGACTATCGTTTTTACATTTGTTGTTTTTATTTTATTCTTTTTCTAATATTATACTCTTATAATTCAAGAAATACTATATTAAAATATTTTTGCTTTAAATTAATATAATTAATTATAATTATCACAAGTTATTGAATTTATAACTTAATATGACTTCTTGAAGCTACATTAATCAGTAATACAAAAATATATTTTGTACATAAATGAGATATGTATGTAGTAATTTTTGTTATAATTGTAATTATTTAAAATAAAGTATAAAAAGTTGCTCTCAGCAAAAATAATATTAGAATTATGTATACCTTACTATGTACAATATAAAGTTTTGTGTCCATGTTGATTTATTGGATAAATGGCAACACTGAAGTTTTATGACCAGGAGTTAAATGAGTCCTTTTAGTATTCTTAAAGTTCAAAGGCGCAATCATTTAATTCAAAACTCTTGCCTGATATTGAAGTGTTCAATCAAAAGTTGTTGGAAAAAATGGTTTAGGTGATCCTCGTAAAATTAATTGACATATAGTAATTATGAAAATGAAAAGAATATGTATTCTACTGATTTGTAAGTATAACTTTTGTAATTATTAAGTAAATTTGGTTACACAAAAAAGATAATAGTAAAATGTATAAAGTTAAAACTAAAAAATATTTTTAATTATTAACTTTTTTTTTAGCATTATTTATTAATATTCGGTTAAAATCCTAAGCTGAATTGCGGAAATACCTATTATTTATTTATACTAAAATCACATCAATCACAAGACTTCAAACATCTCAATAGTACAATAATATGTAATTTTAATTAAATTGGGTTTTAATTTTTTTTTTTTTTTTTAATAGCAATTTTCATGTTGATAAACATGGTTGAACATGGAATCAATTGTTTTTTTTATCTAATTGGTTATTTCTATGACAATAATTTCACTTAGTAAGATCTGAATATACATATATATTATATTTAACGTAGTTCAAGTAAAATCATATATAATTTATATGCTATATAGAGGTGCTTTAATTATCATATCAAGAAGTGAGAAGTTTTCAGGGTGTGTTATTTTAGGTTGTATAATAAATTATGTTCGGATAAAAGAATATTATAATAGTCATGTGATAGTAAGATAGTCATTTGGTAGTAATATACGCCTGTTATTTCTTACCAAGCAAATTAACGATCGTCTAATATTAATAAGTTACACTAAGGTTAGGTAAATTTACTAAATGGTAAATATCATCATATTCAATATGTACAATATACGTGTGACTGTATGTATTAATTACACAAATTATACAATAATTACACGTAAATATACCCATTACATATTTTTGTAAATTTAATCAAAATACAGCAAATGTTGCCTTTTTCAATTTTCTATATATTATAAGCAGTTGGTCGTTTGTTTTACCGGTGTCATTAAATTGCGTATTTCATGAAGACATAGATAATATTGTACTTGAAGTGCTTTGCATGGAACGGCTAAAAATTATTAAGTCCACTATGACACCGTTAGCTCCCATTTTCCGGGACTTGGGTGTGATAAACGTATTCTTGTCAACTGAAATAATATTTGAATTTTGTCAAAGTTCATTAATATTTCGGACATCAAATATTTCGAGTCATACTTTAAACTAATGCGATTTGCTTTTTTTTTTTTTAATTGAGTACGAATATTGCTTATAAATCAAATATTATTTAAATATAATGTTGAAGAATTCGTAATAATCGATCGTGTTACGAAACTAACTGTGACAACTTGAAATCAAAATTTAACTAATGCACCGCGTTGAATGTTAATTTTAAAACAAACCGTACTACAGTTATTATTAAAATAGTAGAAAATGGGTAATACAATTTTTATATATAATGCAGTATTCGACTATATTAGTTATTAATTATAACTGGACATATCTTTTTTAAATATCACGTATTATACGTACTCCGAAACATTTTTTAAGAGCCAAAGTGGTCATAGTCAAGCTGGTCGCCGAATATATTGTGTCTGTACTTGTGAACACTGTAATTATGTGTACGATTTTAGCTTTAGGAAAGATCAAACATTCAACAATGAAGCTGCTATATTCCCGAATCCACCCGCAAATAAATGCAATGAGTACACATCACAATTTTTATGTTGTGATGTATACGTAATTTCACATTTTTTTCGAAATAAACCGTACGCGTCTAACTAGGCGCATACACAAAAATTATTTTGGGAGAGGTTTTAGATTGTACATTTTCATAATAATATAATCTGTATACCAATTTTACTATATAAAAACATTTAATCATTTTCCTGAATTACAGGAAAGGTTTGAACCCCTAAAACCTCCCTTGTGTAAGCGCCTGCGTCTAACATTTAACTGACATAACGCATAATTCTAAACGAACTCTGCGAGTATTTTGGTACAGGCACCAATGTTTTTGCAATAGACTTGTTTTCTGTTTGATATTTCTCACGTGTTCAATATTTAGTTTTCATACCCCAATTTATGTGCAATTGATTTACAATGAAAGTACATGATAATAAATACAATCGAATCGAATTAAATATTCGTTCTAAATGTTTTCGTATACAAAACGACTATGGAAATACCTCCAGTTTTAGGCAGGTATATAAATAAAATATTTTTCAGGAACAGGAGCTATCGAAAACCAATCCTGCGAGGAGACGCCGTTCATTGTCCGTCTTATAGCTTTCGCCGCAGGAGATTTTATTTGACCTAACACCGTGCGTCCACACACTTTTCCTGAGCATAATAAAACCTTTACCTCCCGTCGTCTTATCGTGATTTCACACGATTTATCATCGCGATTTGTGTCACCGCAGCGCACAAATTATACCGGTTCGTTCACAGCGCGCTATAATAATTATAATACATTTACAGACGTGGTATGTAAATACAAGTTATAGTATTGGATTATTATACTGTTCGATTCGTGAACTTTGATAACAAACGTGTATTAAGGACGTTTCTTAACTGTCGTATACAATACACATACCACCTCCGGCTCGATACATAGCACGTCACGACCGCTACATATTATATCCGCGTATACACCTATCCCGAGCAAATGAATTAACGTGCACAATCGTAAAGTCCGGAGAGAATAATGTGGCACCTGAAATAAGTTTATAAGGGTCTAACAAAAAAAAAAAAAAAAAAAAAGAGAGAGTAAATGAGTAAATAACGATCTTGTGATATAAGGGTCTATACTACACTGTACAGTCAAGACATGTATACTTAATAAGTCACCATCATATTTGGTCGGATATTGACGAACGCGTTTTAAATTCATCGTTCCGCACATTTATATAAGTGTATGTGTGTGTGTATTATAATGTTTAACACTTTTTTCTTCGTATTTTAAAACCGATGCTTACAATATACTTCTATCAATAATAACTTTGATGGGGCCACGGACAAACTTCCTTCGGTTGTTTCCGCCAATTGGGCGTTGTCCGCTGCTGCTTCTGCTGTTGTTCTATACGCATACATCTATATAGGTATACATAATATATACGTAAAACGTACGCATTAATTTAATGGCTACCGTTGAGTAGCATTGAATGATTCCGTCCGTTTGCATTAAAGTAAATTATTTATACATTTATTATTGGTGCAATAATATTCATACAGTTGCTAATAATAATAAAAAAAAGAGGGGAAAACTGTAAAATGTAAGGGTGGGCCTCACAAAACCAAATCGCAATTCTGTCGGAGACGCGTATACAATTATTTGTCTCTTGAGTTTACTATAAAAACTATACGATCGGCCGTTAAAAAAAAAAGAAAAAAGTTGTTTATCAAAATGTCAACTGACGTAACGCACAGACGTTATCCAATAAAACAATAACGATTTAACTCAACTGTCACCGGGTATAGAGAAATGTTTCAAATTTTTAAGTGTTAAAACATCCCCTTGACCACGTTAACATTTTGAATAGGTTATTCGATGTAGTATCTTGATTCTTTAGATTTGTTCGGTGATAACTGATAATACTTAGGTAAATTTCTTGTAATTTATAAACGTTTCTCGTTTTTATATTATTAATTTCGTTGATTAACAAAAAAAAAAAAAAAATACTGTACTTGAGCCTTTGGCTTAAATTTAATAAATTAATAAAAATAGATTGTTGATATAATAAAAAATATAACATTATATCTATGAATGTAAATACTTTTTGTGAAAATTGTGTGGAGGAGATCGGTTATATTTCAGATAGACCTTATTTATTTTAATAGTCTAAAGAAGACGAAAAAAAATATAATTGCTTGATTATGATATTATAAACTATTAATCTGTGACTAAGTTCAACATGTAAAAAAATATTTGCAATATGTATACTATTGTGTGAATTGCGAATGTATAGTATACACGTTATTTAAATATATATATATATATAATATTATATTTCAACCTATCTTACAATTTTTATTTTTCTCACATTTATTGATATCTTTCGATACAACTATTGCATGTTACTTGGAGTTCAGCAGTCGAAAAATGTTAACACATCTAAAACATTAGAAATCGTCATAAAAAACTACTATAATTCGTACTGAAAAGGTAGCTGTTAGCTTATTGGGGTCGTATCCAAAAAGGAAATTCATTATTTTCTTTCATTATATTGACGAGCGAAAGAGATGAGCGTGAAAAGTCGTTTCATTTAATGTATTAAAAAATACAAATATACTTTTCTAATATGTATCTATTAAAACATCGATTAATTACAATTTATTCGAATACACTATAGCTATATATTATCCATAGTCAGAAAACGACATTACAATAGATATAAGGATTTAAAGTACTTTAAACACGTGTTCCCTATATGTCAATTATACAAACCGATTTTTACATTTTAATTTGTTTTTTCTTGCTAAAACTAGTATTTAAGCTAAGTTTTAAAAAATAGGTGACTGTTAAACGGATTTTAACCTAATATTAAATTGTAATATACGAACTCGGTCACTATACCGGGTATAAAGATAATTTAATTTCCCGTAAAACCTGGCATACTTATTAATGTGTTAATACTCTCATTCTGGATGTAAAAAAAATAATAATAAAAAACGAGTTGTTTTCGTTCTATACCGTGCACCAAGTGTGGTCGTAACTACTGATTTGAAATGTCAGCATTTTTTATGGCCCCTGCAGCAACCTTTAATGGAACAATACATGATTGTCCCTCGGGGATTTATTAAATGTCATCCGAAATTGGGTCATAAAATATCTGCAACTACCACATATAGCCGCGCTAAAATGCAAAACGTATTATTGAAAAATTCACTTGGCCTAAAACTGTACAATCGATCTTCACCGTGCACATACAGACATCGTATCATCTTAGTTCGTAAAGTGCAATATTTTATAGGATCTTTGTTATCGAGTATAATGGCTGATTCATAAGAATTAATGAGTTACATGTATCGATCATGGTTCCTATATGAATCTGAAATAATTCCTATCTACTCTTAAAAATTGTTTCAAAAGACAAGCAATATTTATTATAAAATTTCCCATCTGCAATCGAAAAAATAATATACAATTTAAAATCCATCCAAGGGCCATATTTTCTTTTTTGATTATTTCATTTAGACAAGTCAGACGTTGCGTCAAATTTAAAAGAACCTGTATAATATAGTACATTATAAGGATGTATGCTATTATTTTTACAATTATAGTACACTTGATAAGATTTTTTCACGGTGTGCTCAATTTTTCACCTACCATAATATGCACTGAGTTTCCCGAGGGAGAAACGTCGTGTATATTCCTGGCCGTAGTATAAATAGAGATCCTCCCATATCCCATTAAAGGCATTTAACAAAGTTATTTCAACCGTTGAGACTACAAGAGCTGATTTTTTCCGAGGGGATTTTAGTGTACCTAATAATATACACATTTTGGGATACATATCAGTGAAGTATACGATTTATTGATTGCTGCAGTTGTGGTTTCGGTACAGACTACATAGATATTAACCCTGAACAGTAAAATCCGAACCATAGTTCAGTATGAAAGTTTATATATTTCAGTATTAAGTGGAAAGAAAGTTCGGTATCGAATGGATAAAAAATTGTTAATATAATATTCTGAAGATTGTGCATTTCAACTGAACAGTGTTCATTTTACGATGTATAAATAATATATTATGAAATCCTGATAGTCATATATATATATAATAAGTACATGCAATTTAAATAGTATACTTGTATCGCGCTGTTTGTATTATGTATTATGATTTGTAACAATTCAGCTGTGTATACATATAATATATAAATATAACTCCGCTGGATTTATTACTCATTTGTGATTTGTACTTCAATCAAGTTCTCCTAAACAATTAATAATCGTTATTAAGAAATGTTTCACATATTTTAATTAGGTATTCGAGAAATAAAATATAATTAATTTAATGGATTTATCATTTATTACAATGTTTTTAAAATATTAGTATATTACCTAATAGTGTTTTTTTTTTCTCGTAGTATTGTGAATTTGTAAATTATTAAGAAACGGTTTACTTTAGATTTAAATGTTTATTTTAGACTTTTGGACGTCCATGGTGCACAGTCAAAATGGAGATTCAAACGAAAAACCGATGGGCAGAAAATTATGTCCTCCGATGGAAAACGTTCCTCAGCCTATCAACCGGGTCAACACATCTGCTATCATTCGCGAGTAAAAACACAAAATACATTTGAAATCTTAAGCTATGCGTTCACACATGAGCAGCGCCCCTCATCAATATCGGCATGCCACTGCGGCTGTTCATTCGCTGGATCGGTTAACCGTTTGATGAATCTTAGAATTCTAAGAATATTATAATTTTATATGAAGGCGGGAAAGTTACAATCGCTTATGAATAGAAATCATAAGTTTTACCAATCTGTAATAATTATTTCAAATTTGGCAATTATCACGATTCGTAGCAACTGTAATAATTAGAGTAACCATAAAAATTATTTTAAGGGACATCTCTAAAAAAAATAATAATAACTCGAATTCACCATTTTAAAATTCTAGATATGCCACTAATGCTGTCCTGCAGTTCTCATCCTACAGTAATAGTATACATGCTCTAGGTGAACGTGACTCACAGCTTAAGAATGTATTGTAAAGAACGAATTGTAATACATAAACTGATACATTGAGTAAAATAATTGTATAATTGTATAGACAGTTTAAACAGAAAGTACTGACAACAATCTTAATTTAAAAACTAATAGTTATTATAATTATTTTAACGTAATCTGTGTACATTGATATGTTTTATTTAATATGTACGTACAACCCTCATACTCTTCAGATATAATTATTTAATATTTATTCTGTTATTATGAAACATATTATAACTATACCTATTGTTACTATGTATCATATAATTTTGTAGTATAACATAAACTTTGAACTATACCAAAAAAAAAAAACTATCAAATTAACAAAACTAAACATGTTTAAGGTTGAGATTGGAAATGAAAAAAAATGCATTCCACGGACCTCCAATCGATGCGTACATCGTACCTGATACAGATGAACATCAAGTAATTATTTATTGAAAACCATTATATTTTTAAATTCGGTTCTAAATTATTTGGAAACTTATATAATATGCGTATAAGGATGTTACGAATATTACATTTTTTATGATAGAGAATAATTTTACTTAGTATCTATATTATAAATTATAAATGTATATGCAATAAAATAATTTTTTGAACACAATTATTATTTTTATTTTATGTATTTATTTATTAATTCAAACGGCCAAGCCCAGTAACAGTTTTAATTCAAAAATTATAGCAAATATTAACAATTAGAAAGAAAAAGAGAAACAGAGTGAGATTAAGAGATATTAAATATACAAAATAGCGAATAGTTAAGATTAATAATAAACAGTAATTAATTATACTTTGCCTACGCATTAATTATATTTTACAGGTAACTAATAATAAAACGCAATTATATTCTTCTTTTATTTACTATAATTCATTTCATTACGGCGAATATTTCAAAGTATATATATTTTGAAAATTTAACACCCAGGAATAATAAAAATCCAGCACACTTAACATAGGCCGAAGTATAGGGTATATTCATAAATGTTTTCATTTTTCATAATCTTAGGATCGCTTTTATACCAACGGCGCCTGGGGTAAGCATACCCACTTGCCCACCCTCCTTTGATCCGGCAGTGTCGACATAATTCTTTCTTGTTTTCCCAATCATAGTTCATATAATATATGAATATACCTAGGTATTGTAAACATTTATAAATTCATATTTTTCTTGTTGTCATATTGTGCGTCAAGTGTATCTTTTTTCTTTTGGTTAAGATGAAAACAAGATGATTCTACCAGCTTATTTCAATTCTTACAAGCTAAACAATATATTTTGAAAATATTTCTCCTCTTTTTTTTTTTTACTAAGCTATTTTTTTATTACTTTTAAACTCGTAAGTTTCGTACGAGATTAGTAGATCCAAATAAAATATAGCCGAGAAAAAGAGACATCATTTGGTGTGTAAGAAAAAGGATCACCCGTATTTGTAGGTTATCACATTGTTAAAAATACATACATATTATACATAATATAGTATTATACGTATATCTCAGTTGATTGTATAACCAATGAACCAATTAAATTAATGTTTTTGATTATTCTATGTTTCCGTAAATTTAACTATCATTTGAATACCACTATACTGTCTATAAAACTTATTCTGATTACGAAATTGAGTCAATTTTTCGATAAAATGTATGCGCGAAATAACTTATGCGCATAATATTTTAATTTTCACTACAGCAAAAAACTACATTGTATTCACCTATAGAATGAAGATGTTGCGGACCACGACAAGAGGCTTAAATACTTGTCGGGATTCAGTGGCACCGGTGGGGTGGCAGTGGTGACACAAACCAAAGCTGTTTTCTGGACCGTTTGGATGTACTACAAACAGGCGGACGAAGAGTTGTCCTGCGACTGGCAGCTGTTTGTCTACGGGGATTCGGTACGTATGAACCAATGATAGAACCGATTGTAAGCCGACCAACCATAAAATTAACCAAAATAGTAAAATTGGTACGAGTTGTATATTACATATGATAATTGTGATTGCTATTACGTAATCACACTTAGGGCACTTGATTCTTGTATATTTTACCGACAATTATGTTATGTTTCGGTGTAAGCAGAAAAGGCTAGATGAATGGTTGCTCGACGAGTTTAAACCGAATTCACGAGTGGGCGCCGACCTGAAACTCATTTCGAACGGTGACTGGGAGTTCCTGTACAGGGCGCTGGCGAACGGGTCCATAATTTTGGTACCCATCAACAACAACTTAATAGACTTGATATGGGTGGACAATCGACCTAGTTATCCGACACGTGAAGCATATGTCTGGCCCCTGGAGTACGCTGGTTGGTATAAGTGTTACATTGTGTTTACACATTTAAAATTAGCATGTTTTTTTTCGTATTCTATTTTTGATTGCATCGAGTTGAGAAAACTAATGTCTCGCAGACATAAAAAATATAATCCGTTAAACAATACAGCCTAGTTTACTAAATATGCACTGGAAAAATTTATTAGAAAATATTACAAGATGTTAGAACATTTTTTTTTGTATTTCATTGCTCATCAGTTGTACTGGCGAGAAGATAAACATAAATTTTTGATTTTCAAACATAAGTAACTAATATTTTTGTTCGATTTTCGTCGTCCTACTTTTTAATAATCGACGAATGACCGGCCTCCAATTCATGAATTGTGTTTGCGTAGGCGATTTTAAATTCTAAATTTATAGAAACTTTTTACTTTTCGTGTTCAACTTATTTTTACCTAAAACAATAATAATCTTAGTCAAGACAAATTATCTCGCACACGAAATACGTCAGTGCATTTTTTAACTAATTAACTAGGCGACACAAATGTCATCCAGTGATTATACTCTGTCGACAATACTTTGAAAGATTGGGCGAAATAATGCGAAACAAACATATAATACTATAATCGTACCAGTGGCGTATTTAGAGTGGTGATATGGGTGTTGGAACACCCTCCATCGACCGTATTTTATGGTATTTCACCAAATTGCAAACTTACAGTAAGTATATATTTTAAATAAACGTAAGTATATGTAAAATCATTTAATAATTAATAATAATTTATATAAATACATGGTATTTATAAATGTAATACGTAGGGGGCAGAACCCCCACTTACTATAAGTCTATTCAATTTTAAAACACCCCCATTTAATGAATCCTGGATACGCCACTGAATCGTACTATGGTATTACATTGACTATTTTGAGAAAAACATTTTTTGTCACCCAATGAAAATTCTTTATAAAATGCACTGAAATACGTGGGCATATTACGCCGATTTAAACGTGCTTTGTGTACGCACGTATATTGAACAGGTAAAAAATGGCAAGACAAGTTGGACGCGACCCGTGAGAAATTCCAAGTGATGGGGTTCGATGCGATGGTCGTCACGGCTCTGGACGAGATCGCGTGGCTCTTGAACATTCGCGGTCACGACATACCTTACGGCCCGTTCCTCAAGTCGTACGTCATCATCAGCAAGGATCAGTTGCATTTATACACCAATCCCGCGAAACTCAGCCCGGACGTTCACAAACATCTGCACACGGCGAATTGTTTTTCAGCCCACTGCGCCAGGTAAGATCACGATCAAATTTGTAGCCTTATTGTTATTATGTTATTACGCCGCTTGGATTTTGTTAAAATATTCTTTAAATGTGCGCTTCTGCTGAACTATAATAATTTTATTTGATTACAATGGTTTATACGTACTGTTCGATGACAATTCGCTAGATTATTGGTATATATGTACTTTTGCGCAAACCACTAAAACTAAATAATATTTATTTTATCAAAAGTATTAAAAACGGTTACGGAACGAAATTTGACATTATGTTAAATGTATTGTCCTAATTCATACTTAAATTAACTATGGATAAATTCAAAAGATTACCTCTATGGGCTGATCTAGGGGGATCCATGAAGTCAGCTGACCGAAAGTTAATATTTAATGCCAAAACTAGCCTCTTGAATATATCCTATATTTTTTAATTGTACCGATTATTAGGTGAAGTTAATACTAGATTGAGGCATATGCCCCAGATGTACCCTCCCCTAAATGAAGTCACTGGTTTAATTGTATAGTACAATAAAACATTTCTATGCCGGACCCCATGTAAAATGAAATCCTCCATAAAATAAAATAAATGTTAATGTTTACAATGATAATTATGAATAAACATAAAAACACATATTATATAATCATATTGTATTTTTTGTTACAAAGTATACATTTGTAATTCAGTTTTAGTCCTAACAAGTGGCTTCTTAAAATATCCCGACCTAGTGTTCTCTAACTGTGGATCCGCCCTAAGCTGCACTGAAAAATTGATCAATATATTTAACGAAAAAAAGTTTTGATTTTTACAAGCACGCTAATAATTATATGTTTTGGTACGTTTTATTAAAATTTCATCAAAACATTTTTCATTCTTATTAAAAAATATAGATAATCTTTCTTTTTGATTTAATCAAGAGATAAGGTGTCGCGGCGACATTGGGTGCCGCAGTCTGGTGGTTTATGAGAGATAAAGGCGCGGTCAGTAACAGACGTTTTTAATGATTAGCAATACATGTTAGCTAATGTGTAATTTTTCATTTAGAAATTAGAAATATCAACTCTATCCAGATAATATTAAAAAAAATTAAATAAAAGTTTTTGTTAGTATTCTGTATACTATAGTATCGCAATAATAAAGCGTCGAACGGCCAGAGTATAATAACTTATAATAATTTAAGTTTAATTAGTAATTTTAATATTAATGTCTACCTAATATGTGTATTTTAGATAATTATATGTATATATCAGCCACCAAGTATTGGATAGTGATATTAAAACAAAACAGGTGCAAAGATAATACATATTTATAACTAAGGAAAAAAAGCGAAGTTTAGGAAAATTATTGAAGTACCTCGTAAATTAAAAGTTTGGATAATGTTGATATCAGTGCATTTTTTGGACAGATTTTTTTTCGTTGCTGAATATAACAATTCTAATTTTAAGCATGTCGTTTTTTTAATTTTTGAAAGTTTCTTTAAGGAATATAATATTTCTTGAGGTTCTCACACTGTTTCCAAAGTTGACTAAAGGTAACTTATGAATAGATCTACATTTTTCAAACTTAAATTATCTAATCTACATTTTTTTTTAAATTATCCTGATGGAGTTTATATTTCTTATTTATAAACGAAAAATCACATATTAAACAAATATGCATGGCTAATGTCAAGAGTATCCAAATATTAACATTACCTGTAACATATATACAAAAATATGTATATTTAAAATATTGTATAAACCAGGGACTGAAACTTATAGGTTTTTTCAGTTTCGGTTTCGGTTTTGATTGTTCAATTAATTTTTTAAGGGTTAGGTTTTAGGGTTTTAGGTTTCGATTTTTTAAAAGAGTAATGGTTCTAGAACCGGTTAATTTTGGTTAATTCTGATTATTAGAGATTTATTAAAAAATAATATGAAATTATTTATTTATTATTTATTCTTGTTTAAATTTTTTTTGTTTCATTTCATGAAAATAGAAGATATTATGAATAGTTAAAAAAATAATTATAAATTTATTAAATATGTAAATTATATCAGCCTATTATATTTCTTTGAGATAGGTTATTTTATTCCAACTCATAGTAAGAATTTGTAAAATATTTTGTAATATTGTGAAATATTATGATTTGATGAAATAAATATCTTTAATTTTAATTAGGAATCAAAGTTAATACTGGCTACTGTTGTAATTACAAATTTTTTATAAACATTAATTTTATTTAATGCTTAATTGATAAGATGCATAATATACTCATAATATACTCATTGTAAATTGTAATATACTATAATATATTATATGTATGTTTATTATAATAAACATACAAAAATGATAATAATAATAATAATAATACAAATTTACTTATTATATGCATTACACTATTACAGTTTATAACACAAAATAATAAAAATATAAAAAGATTTGATTTTTATTTTTCTGAACCGACAAATGGACAAACAAAATAGTCATTATCATAGTTTTACTAGGTAGTATAAATAACTGACCTAAATTAACCCTTTTATAATTAAGGTTATGTTTACGGTTTTTCATTTTTGGAAATAAAGGTTCCGGTTTCAGTTACGGTTCCTAAATTTTAAAGGTTAACCGGTTCCAGTACCGGTTTTTTTCGGTTACGCTTCTGGTCCCTCGTATAAACGCGTTCTACACCTCGCTCAGAATCTACAATTTTTTCTTATTTTATACAAGTAACAAGTAATGATAAGAAATAGTTAACCTTATCTAATCACGTCAATATGCTGAGTTTATATTTGAAAATTATATTTAAATATTTATAAATTTACTATAGACCCTCTCCTCGTAAAATAATGTCAAATATGCCATATAGTTATTTGATTTATGAATCATATTCAGTACATGTATTGAAGTTATTCTAATATATCTACATTAATTATTTATAAATCGAAAATAAACGTATGTACTATATATGATAGGGTTCATGATTATGAAGCTATATGGACCGACTTGAGGACATTTTCGCAAGTGTGGAGAAAAGTGCTCGTACCGTCCGCCACAGAGTACAACAACGGTGCGAGTAGATGTATTTATATTTTGGTGAGTTTTGTATTTTTCTATCTAGTGTATGGTGTATTTATTATGACTACATAATTTAAATGAATGTATTTGTATAATGTATTGTCAGTGGTGTTTTCAGGGTTGTGTTAAAGGGGGGTAAAGGAGGGTAATTTCCCCCGGATGCCGTAGTTTTATAAAATTAAAGGGGCGCCCTTATCTGCACTTAATATGCTACTTGTACTCAGTGGCACTGAAGAAAAAATTTTGCCCCGAGGCGTTGAGACGTTTGACACGGCTCTAGGTGTTTTAGAGAAGGTAGAAGGGTGTACGCTGTGTACTCATTTTTTAAGTTTATTATACGTATACTCACTAAAAATACAATGATAAATGGGAGTAAGACCATATAGTCCCATATATCTATAATATTAAACTATTCAGATGAAGAAAACATAATATAGGTCTTTCAATTTTCAATTCTCATTTCTTATCACAGATTTATAATTTATAAATGTTTACACACTCGTGATTCTCATCACCAAAAATATTTCGAGGACAATAAAACAAAGAAGAAATATTAGCTTTAAACATAAAATTAAATATGAAGTTCACCATCTACAATATTCGATATTTGAATATTTATTTTTAATCCAAAATTCTTGTTCCTAAATTGTACGTATGTGCAGTGAACTTTTTAAGTGATAAATGATGTACTAATTTATACATTTTAAATTTAATTATCAAATTAATTTTTTTATATACAAACTAGATACTTAAAATATTTAAAATTAAGATGTGAATTAAAGTAATAATAGTTATTCCGAACCAGGGCTGGCGTAAGGCTAAATGACGCTCCAGGCCAAAATGCCAACTGACCTTTTTTCATACAACATGTAATATTATATAACTTAGAAAAAAATGTTGTTCGTGGACAGAAATTCGGAAAAATTATATAATATACACAACTTGTATATATTTCGCTATCGTCTATTTTTTAATCACGAGTCATAATTGCTTGACGCGATCCCGATTAAAAGATAACAAATATTCGGAAATTTTTATATTTATAGAGCAACATATATGATAAAAACTTCTATGCTAAACCATAGTAAATATATTTAAAATATACTTATATTATTTTAATACATGGTTAAACGAAATGACCATTATAATTATCAATATTTCAATACAAAGTTATAGACATTTTATATAAAAAAAAATAATAAAATAATATTATCGACATATGTGCAAGATTGTAAAAATCAATTTCGGCACCCCTCTAAAAATGGCGCCCTAGGCGACCACTTGAGTTGCCTTACCCTCACGCCAGCTCTGTTCCGAACGAACTAAAAAAAGTATTTTTACCTCATTATGAGGTATATTTTCACTTACCTACCCACCTTAAAAAGGCCCACAATTTTTTTTTTAGCAATACATCACTGTATATTAATATGGATAATTGAGTGATTTTTCAAACTTAAAATTATTATACCACAATATTCCTTTTTTCGGATTAACATATATATATACTGATTACTTTATTTGCTTTTTTGTGTATATTTACCACCCTTGTTCCACCCTTGTTATCTTTTAGCAATGATATTGGTATATCCAGTGACATAGCTAAGGGGGTTTGTAGGTTCAATCTCCCGGGCGAGTACGTTTTCGACCAAAACCGTACCCTTCCCTTTTCGGCCGATTAACTTTTCGACCAAATTTAAAATAGGCCGATTCCCTTCTCGACCAAAACAAAAATATATTTAATAAATTTAAGATAATAAAATAATAATATTCAATGTTTGATTATGATGAAAACTACTATAATAAATTAATGACGATTCAGGGTTTTACTCACGTAGCGAGGTTTTAGGTTCACATACAGAGCATAATCCCATTTGCAACAGTATCAAGGTTTATATAAAAACTAGGTTAGGCTTAGACTATAATTCTCCTTGGGGCGAAGCTCCATCCCCTGAAAAGTGGCACGCACTGGCACTCGAGTTGGTGAGTGGATCTGGCAGGCGTAACGAGCGAAGACCTAAATATTTAAAATTAAAATTCCGATTTTTTGAGAAAAAAATTCAAACAATTTTCATTACGATAAGAGATCAAAGTTAGATACAAAATATCGTTCTCTTTTATATTAATATTTTAATAACTATTGACAAAAATTGTACATAACTATTTTATTATTTTAAATTTATTACATAAATTTTTGTTTTGGTCGAAAAGTGAATCGGCCGAAAAGAGAAGGGTACGTTTTTGGTCGAAAACGGCCATGCTCAATCTCCCCATTTCCAAAATCTCAGTCAATAAATATATAGATAATAATAAATGTATAATTACCTAAACATATCAACCTTCCCCCCATAAATAATCTTTACCTACACTCTTGGGTGTATCATTATATTTGTTCACCCAAAAACACAATCAAAAATAAAATGTATTCCATTAATACGTTTAATAGTTAAGACCTAATCGAAAGTATATCGATTACATTAATTGTCAAATAAACAATGTGTCATGAATCATGAATTAAAGACCGGATATAATTGCATTAAAAATATCTTAAAATTGCACTAAAAAGATGCCAAAATTGCAATGAAAATGTATCAAAATTGCAGTATAAATATGTTAAAATTGCAATGAAATACATTAAAATTACATGGTAAAATCATATCAAATATATAATCATTAATTACTTACTTAAATAATATTATGGACATCAGTATAATATTTACAAAATATATAATTTTTCTGAATTAAAATTTATAATTATATACATCTCTAAATTGTGTTCTTAAAAATTGTATCGTCTGTGACTTAAAATATGTTTATATAATGAAAAAGTACGTTCAACGTCAACACTTGTTATCGATGCATATTTAAAATAGTTTAAAAAATTGGGTGATGTATCTAAATAAACATTTTGATTTCCTGTCATCATCTCAGAGTTATTTTTAATTGTTTTATATCCTTCATTTTATTCTAAGACATTTTAATTTATCTTTAACTATTTTTCCATTGGGACCGGGAATATTTTTATAAATATTTATACTAAATATATTTAAACTATTAAGTAATTGACTATTTGATTCTTCTAAACTTGTGAATTTTTTGGATAACTCAGATAAATATAATTTTAAAAAATTTTAAAAACTACATTTAACTACTTGTAAAAGTTTACGTCTTGGTTATATTTTTTATGTAAAATCACTTTAGAAATAATAATTTATATATTTTATCACGTGAAGTATATAAAAATTTCAAAATCATTTAAAATTGCAAAAAATTACATTATTAAATTAAATAGGAAGACTGTAACTAATCTGTTTTGTATATATATTTGATCAAATTTGATTTACAGAGTATCAATAAAAAGTTGCAATATCAATTAAATCCACTCTTTAATCATGATATACGCCTGTAAAAATAATCTTCTTCCGTTATCAAAATATATTTATAGCTTCATGCTCATCAATCATAACTTTTGTATTGATATTGTGGTATATAGTATAATTTCTTTGCACTTCAAACGTGTTTCAATACCGCGGTATTCGTTAGGCAATGGAAGTATATAAATAAACCTACTTACTTACATATATTATTAATTTCCGTTTATTCATTCGACTGTTATAATATAGATCAATGCCGAAAAGAGAAAGCAAGCTCCTTCGCCTATCATGTACATGATGGCAGAAAAAAATTCCGTGGAAAAGGAAGGAATGCGACTTTCGCATATAAGAGATTCCGCGGCAATGTGTAATATTTTGGCCAAACTTAACGAACAAGTACCTACCGATTTTCTGATAACAAAATAAAATGCTAATTAATTTTTATAATTATACGATATTTAAGCGTTTGATTTCGACAATGTATTATATTATTGTTAAACATTGTATTGTAATCAAATAAAATAGTTTTCCATAAATTGTATGTTTTTACAACAGTTTAAAAACGGGCAGCAATTAACCGAGCTTGCCGTAGCCAACATGGTGGATAAGTATAGGGACGAACAAAATTTCAGCCGAGGTGCAAGTTTCAAATCCATCGTGGGGTACGGTCCTAACGGGGCTATACCTCATTACACACCATCTTCTGCAAGCAGCTTGAAACTCGACCACATCAGCACATTGGTAATCGACAGTGGTGCTCATTATTGGGGTGAGCTTGACATTATACAATTTTTTGGTTCCGAACATCCGACTTTTTGATCCGTCGCTATTAAAACGCGACCTACTTACACTACTCGCCGGCTCCTGCACGCTATCACCATTTTGATTTTAATAATAGTATATTATAGGTGGTACGTACTCTACGCACGTTGAGTTACTATCGGGTTTAGACAACGGGCTCACCCAATAGAAAGTAAAAAGTTTCATCTATTTGCGTATGCGAAATTTATAAACTGTCGTCTAATATACATATATTTACTGACGTCATTGGTAATCGAAAGTGTTTTCTATTTGTATTGCCTTCAGATGACTGTAAGTGACACTACATGCCGTAACCATAACAGTTGGTTTTCTAAATATACTATTTATGTAAATTTTAGATAAGGTATATCTTCTACGTTAATATTTTAATAAGTAGGTAGTGGCATGTCCATCGACCCAGTAATGGGACTCACTTACGCTATCACCAGTCACCGAATTTCGTAAATTATATATTTCTATAAAATTGTATTGAATGCTGATATTATGAATACATTATAATCTTGTTGTTTGGGCTCGTTCCGTATACATACATTTAAATAAATAAATATTAGTAATATATATTATATTACATATTTTATACGTTGTGTATAAAGACATTCTGTAGTATTTAGTATTAGAATTGCACCCATGCGGAGCCGGGGTGAATCGCTAGTACATGATAAAATAAATCCGGAAGCATCTTCAATGGACATGGGACGCTCGTTTTAACATTTTTGTTAATATTTGTTAGTCATGTTCAGTTTTTCTCCGCTTACTTCCTAAATATATGGAGCCCATTACCTAATCTAACTGCCGGCTCATAAAAAAACTGTGTATAAGCTATAACGAATGTTTAAAAAAACTAAAGTACATTTACAGACGGTACTACGGACGTAACGAGGACTGTGCACTTCGGACAGCCGTCTGCCGAACAAATCGAAGCGTACACGCGGGTGTTGATGGCGTCAATTGATCTGGCATCATTTACGTTTCCACAAAGTTTGAAACTTAATCAGATCGACGTCATTGCTAGAGCACCGCTCTGGGACTTCGGTTACGACTACAGACATGGTACCAGCCACGGAATCGGAGTGTTCCTTAAAGTCCATGAACGTAAGTATCATGAAGGCTAATGCGACGTCGCATTATAAAACGAATGTACAACGAATGTGCACATACGAATCATGAATTGTTCTTGGAAAATAATATATCCAAACCAGTAATACATAATTACTATTATCCATTAATAACCGGTTAACTATGGTAATTATATCTATACAAATTAAAAATAACACTGACAAAGTTATACACAAGACAATATAATGCATGGGTACATGTCATTAAAAATTCATCTCCCTTCAATTATCTGCTAGCCTATATCAGTCCCATTATTATTTTAAATTTACAATGATAAATTATTGAGGTAGTCAGTAAATTATTCGTGCTAAGTTCGCGGTTTACAACACATAATGAAATTTCATATATTAAAGTTTTTAAACTCTCGACCTAGAAATGGTCTACCTTTTTTTTTCAATATAATGCATTTCTGCATAAAATGTAATATTTCGTGTTTTTAGAAGTTTAAACAAACTAATAAACAAAATATATTTAATTTACAAACGACTGCAGTTAATAATTTATATAAGTTATATAGTGTTCAACAATTTCCTGTAATATAAGACCAAAGATTTCCAAAAATACCACATGACACATATATTCTATACTTATATTATAATACCCTTTCGTGTTTAATTTCCAAACTTTTGAGACGTTTTATAAAATTTTGGAGTAGAGTGCACTTTTTCTATAACCAAAATAATGGGTAAAAAACACAAATGCAAAATTAATTTACAAATTATAAGAATAGACATTTAAAAGTCAAATAGATATTATTAAAAATCTTATAATTTGCAAATGCACAAGTGTAGTGAGGGTGGATTTTGAATGTTACGCAAAAATACTCACTACCAAATAAAATCTAATACTGGTCTAAAAGTAGAAAGTGCATTGAAATATCTGTATATCGTGTTCGTTATATACGTATGATATACTAGTATAGTATTGTCAGAAAAATATTATATATTTTTTTTTTAAATGGGAATGTACGTTGAATGATGTACATTTCTCAAAATAATAAATTGTTATAGACTATGAAGTTATTTATTTTTTTAAAAAATTTCAAAACAAAAATTAAAATAGTGAAAATAATAAGTGGTACTACCAGAAATGCATAGACAGTGACGTGTTTTCGTGAGAGTTCTCTGATCTCAACCCTCATTAGTAGAAAAATAGGTTCAAAATTCATAAATTATTTGCTACAAAAGTACAAAGATAAAATTTAATTCATATCATGTGGTTATAATGTTTGTATAAAAATATTCTTATAGTAATATAATTATTTGTACATATTTGATATATATATTTTATGTTTTAAAATAATTTATTTTTTAGAAGAATGTTGACCCCCTCCCCACAAAAATTTTTAAAATACACCACTGCGTATAGATATAATTTTTTAATAAATTTAATTATAATATACTAATTTATCCTATACAGGCCACTTCAAAATGGTTCGTCCTTATACAAACAAATGTATAAAATTCTAATGAATTATATTAATATACGTTATCAAGATCAAGTCCACGCAGAAAATTAAAATAACCAAAATTACAAGAACAACGCTTATTTCCCAAAATAATGAAAAAAAAATGAATTTCCTTGATCAATTCAATGATTATTTCAGTCCGTGCAATATAATATAAGCTATAAATTTAAATATAAAAGTATCTTATTAATTTTAAATTTCATTCCAAAGTCTTAAACATTTGTTTTTAACCTAATGAATAAAATTAATAAATAATTTAAATTTGTAATTTTTCATTACAATTAAGCACCTGTGAACATGTACTATGGGCAAAAAGCAAATGACGTGGTACTCAAAGAAGGATATTTTATATCTGACGGTAAGTAAATAAAAAAATAGAATAACAATACAGTTATTATTATTCGGAAATTGTGAATTTGAACAAGAACAATCTTCATAGTTTGAGGAATAAATAAAAATAATTACCTTTACGTATTTATATTGGTCTATAACCTCTAATTAATTTTTATCCGCATAATTAAACGATTTATTATGTTTAACTTCAATGTATTAGTTTTGTAGATACATTTAATTTTTTTTTTCCATGAATCGAAAACTAAAATATAAATTGTTTTTAATGCAGAACCTGGTTATTATAAAGAGAATCATTTTGGTGTACGTCTGGAAACAATATTAGAAGTTATAACAAAGGTAATAACAATTATTTTATGATAGTAAATATTGTAATTGGTAACCTAACTATAAATATATTTGAATGAATTGTGTTAATCTCTTGTATAACGTGAAAACATTCATCATCTTCAATAATTAATTTTTTTACGTGCAGAATGAAACGATGGGCAAATATTTGACATTTTCACCGATTACACTAGTACCATTCGAACCAAAGCTCATCGACTACTATATGCTCAGTCCAAAACAAGTACGTTTTTGCACCATTGTTAAAAATGTAACATTTTTATCACTAAATAAGATATTTTTTCAAATTAAAGGAAACCACGGAACCAATTAGAATAATTTTATCTAGTTTTCTTTTTTTCTCATTGTGGTAACAATTTGATTTTAACTGATGTTTCTATTATTTTTATTTTCTGAATAGTTTGATGCCCATAAGCGTTAGATTAATTCATAACTTATAATATATAAAATCTTTCATCGGTAATAACTAATAGACCTTAGAGAAAATAAAATATCTCTGATAAATGATAATAATTAAATAAAGTAGCATTTGTTTATTAGTCACTCGTCATAAATTAAGGGCTACGTGCAAAAACGATGATAGTCAATATTTCTAGACTTTTTAGTATTGCAGTTTTAAAGTTTCTGAACTTAAAATACTAAGAGATAAAATACGAAATTATTCAAAAAAATGTATTGTTGTAATACAACTAATTTGTGATAAAATGAATAAAAATATTAAATTTACTTTTTATAACAAATTAAAAGATGATATAATGTTCGATTTTTTTTTTTTGGCTGTTATCGTTTTTCTTCATAGCCTTTCAATTTTAATTATTTATTAATCTACATATTAATAAATTTAAGAAAATCCATTTATTTTTAGAGGAAATGGTAATTGAGATAATATAGAATACTGATTTTTGTTTATTCTTAGTATATTAGTACCGATGTAATAAGAAAAAAACTTCATTTAAATCATTTATCATTCAGTAATTAATGTGCATCCATAAAAACGAAATAACCCGTACACTACTGATATCTAATTATCATAAATACATCTTAAATACTATAGCTATTTATAGCACTTGGTCTTTACTGTGTGATACATTGATTCTTAAATTATACATTAAAACTTTTTATGAACCGACTGATATGAATGTTTTTATGTAACATCCCTAGGTGCAGTGGCTAAACGCTTACAACGATAAGATCCGGAAGGAAGTGGGTGCCGAACTCCTCAAGAACAATAATAGCCGACTGGGCTACGAATGGATGTTGGAGCGAACAATGCCGTTGTTATCGGACGGACGCCGGAATGAAGGCTGTACCATGACCGCTATTGCTTTAATCGTTGTCACTGTTACCGTCAACTTTCTATCCGTTTAGACACAAAAATCCCCCACTAAGCTTGTAATATTATCATTATCATTATTATTTTAAAACCTATTAGGAAAACCGTTGCGAATAAATGTATATAATAAGCCTTTAAACATATAAAAAAAAAAAAAAAAACCATAAAAAACAGATCTAGCACACTCGGTCATACGTATTTTAATAAATATAATCATACATAATAAATAGACAAGATACGTAAAATAACTTATATATGTACTTAATATGTAAGCATACATCACGCGCCATTAAATGTTCAGGAATAAAAAATAAAAAGCTCGCCAACAAATAAAAATGTATATGAATATACTTTTACTATATTATTCGCTGCGCATACATTGAAATAACGTTTTACGATAATAACTTTTAATAGTTTCGATGTCGTTTGGTGCGTTTCAGATTTTTTTTTTAAAAAATAATTTTTTTAAGTAGAATAAATTATTCATTTACAATATTTAGTTTAATGCTCTTACGTCATAGGTACATATAATTTACGAGTGTACAGTCCCTGTGATAAGTGGCGACAGTGGCACGGCCGTTTTCTGCTGCCGGCTGCCGTCTTTTAACGCTTTGTGTATCCTGGTTAGCGCCTTGTCCGTCGCATTTTCTTCGTGTTTGCACACGTATCTGTGCCGGTTACTGCATTCCGCGCCCGAGTACACGTACACCTTGGTCGCCGCGTTCAGAGTAAGCCGCAAACACCGACCGGACCCAGTGATCTGATCTTCTGGCCTCGCAGAGTCCTTGGGCACCACGGGCCGCGCGCTGTTGGCCCATATCCACAGAAGACCTGGGTTCAGACCTCCCGTCCAATAATCGTAACCTGTCCATGATTCACATTTATTCATATGTAATATACTTACGAGGAACGAGTAATAAAAATCGTGTCCACAGGAAGAAAAAATGCCTCCGATAAAACACGCATGTAATAGTGGAGTTCTTATAATTATTTTACGTCACGTAGAGAAACTATTATTATCCAACCGCCCATAGAAGTATAATATTTAATTTGAAGTATATAAGTAATTTAGTCTTCGAGCGTACACGACCGTGTTGGACTAAGTTTTGTCAGTCCTTCTAAAGCTTTTCTTAAAACACGTTTAATACTGAACTTTATAAGTTTGGTGTAATTAAATGTTATCCCAGGAAATATATAAATATCGCCTAAAATGTACTATGAGTTGCGCCACTGATGGTAGGAATCGGCAGCAGTGCTTACAAATTATATAGTAACCGGATGTGGGTTCAGTTGTTAATAGCGGTATAATGATTAATATAACAACGCGTTACAAAATAATGTATACAATATGATGGCTCAAAGACTCGCTCACCTCTTAGATACTTATCACCGATGAGGTACGTCAGTACGTCGATCTGTTCATCTCTATTGTCGAATTCCAACAGATTTCCTGCCAAACTCTTGCACATCGACATAGCCGACTTCCAGTTATACTGTCTCTCGCTAAAGTGATAACAGGCGTGTGCTATACGTGTGAAATTACTCGGACAAGGATCTATACCAAAATAAATGATATAGTATACAAATTAAATAATTTTAATTTTAAATGATTAATCGCGTATATAATATACACGTTTTTATATTATATTTATCGACATAATTCTTTGTTATTAATTATTATATTATATATTATTATATATTATTATCATAATTATTACGATTAATACTATTTATGTCAATGTACATTTATAATTATACAACATTCTTAACGTCAACTCAGGCCCGGATTAACACTAAACAATACAGAAGAAGATATTTTAACAGTTAGAATCATTCGCTATTCACTAGTAACATTTTAGATGCATTTGACAATAATCTATTTGTACTGCAATATATTACCTATTGCAAATAAATAATTACATATCTATTTCCATTGTTATTATTAAATGTATCTATTGTGAATGATACATTTAATATTGAAAATTTTTTTTTTTAAATTTTTTTTACAATCTATTGCGAATGATTGTAACTAGACTGTGAAAAAAAAGTGACGAAATTGGCGGTAGTGTTATGAATCGTTTTCGGGTGCTTGAAAGTTCTTGTTCCGACTTCGGTGACGTTAATTTTTAAATATAATAGAAATTAGTTTAGTATATAAGTAAATTTCCCTAACATAGCTAAATATATCAATAATTTTGTTAGGATATAGAAAGTCAATTAACTGTCAATAATGCATATTTTAAATAAGAAAAATATCTAAAAATTTCATAATCCGAGCCCGAAATGTTGTCGTTCTAATATTTTTGGGTTGTTTATTGCACTTGGAGAATTATTCGTTATATTTGTATACATATACTATTTATCGTAATGGGAATTATATTATGATTTATGATATAATATATTACATTTACTGCTTTGTTTTAAGAATACGGTTTATGGTAAACATTTAATATATTATTAAACTTTTAGATAGATTAATAAATAATACCTAATTTTAGATACTTACAATTACATGCATAAGAGAAATGTAATTTAAATATTCAGTAATAATTTGACATTAAAATGTAATTTTTTAATTATAATTTAAGACCCGCGTTTTAAATATTATATAACACATATTCAATAATAATTAATATTTAACGTGTAGAATATGCCTATGAACATTTCTTTGTAAAAATATACGAAACATTTCTCTAAAAATTCAAAACATTTATTACAGCTATAATTGAATGTTATTATAATTTATAGTTTTATTAATATTGATAAGAAATTGTGTTCTTAGTATGATATTTTATTGAATCATAATCAAGAATTACATATTCCGTAATCAAAATAGTTGATCTGATTAATGAACAATACATGAATAAATAATTGTATTCTTATCTGTATGAATTGTTTATACTATAAAAATATTACATAATATATAAGAAATATATTACCTAATGACGTGAATCATATAAATATTAGGTTTTTACACCATATCACTTCCCAAGAATAGGATTAATGAATAATATTTTGATTGTGAATAGAAACTTAACTACCATGTCTGTAGACACTTTTTTTTTGTACGCATCACTATAGAATCTACACCCGGTAAATAAAAAAAAACTATATTAACAAATATAAAATACGTATAAATATAAATATAAAATCACTATATCAATACATTATAACACATATATCGTTAAAGTTGAGCTTAACTATTCAAAGTATGTAAAGTCAAATAAAATCGTATATATATACGATTTAGTTTCAAATTAAGTATTTACATAAAATAAATCAATATATGTATTTATACTATGGCGGTTTTTTTAATTGAAATTGTAAGCAAAGTAGTTATAAAGGTATATCTGTTGCACGTGCAGATTTAGCATACATAATGGCAACTATGCATGTTTTTATGAATTTCTATTGAAATTCGGTTTAATTTCTTACGTTAGTCCTTATTACAAATTAAAGAATAAAAACGATTTCACTTTAACTTCATAAAACATATTATTAAATATAGGCAATAAATTTAATTTTTGAAGTAAATCAATATATTCCTTAAATACTCACGAATATATATTAAAATAATAATCAATAATTAATAATATGAACCTAATTAAATAATTATTATAATTATATAGTAATCCCTCGTTATCCGCGGTTTTGATCATCCGCAGTTGGGTCCACGATAACATATTATTAATGTGATTGCGATTGCGATAACGTTTTACCGTTATTACACGAACACTGTAGAAATTTATTTTTGACAATAATTGTAGATGATAATTGTTGTTATATCGCTATAGGTATAACACATATACATTATACATACTTATACTTATTGCAGATAAACCACAAAAAGTTACCTACACATACACGATAATCGTCAATTGCTCATTTGTAAGATGATATTTATGTGTGACGCATGTCCAGCAGTATTTAATAAATTTATTAGTGAAAATATGTTTAAATGGCTTCTCAATGTAAAATGTAAATAAAAAGGAGAAGAAATGTTTTTTTATTAATCGTTCAAAAAATTGAAATTTTGGAAAAATTAAAAAATGATGATAGTGAGCGTCACTTGCTAGAACGTACAAAATAAATGAGTCTAGTGTTCGAGAAATACGTAAAAATGAAGAAACAATACGATAGATAATAAATAAATTAGTTGTAGGAATTAAAAAAAATTAAACCTAACCTCTCTTTTTACATTGATTGATGGTCTCGTTATCCGCGGATTCGTTATCCGCGCAGGTTAGCTGAAACGTAACCTTCGCGAATAAGGAATAATAACTGTACAAATAAACAGAAAAGCCGAGTTTAAAATTCATTATATTAAATTATTAAGCAAACCAGAAAAGAAAGGAATAAAATGATGTTAACTATAAATAGTAATCTATTGTTTAAATCTCGATTTCTAATTACTGTCAATGTACTGCGAGTGATCAATATTGTCAACAATAACATTTTTAACAGTGTTTAATAATTTACCACCAAAAAACTTGTGGACTAATTATTTTCGTGTACAATGTATTGAGTGTTATAATATTATAGCTAGTGAATAATTTTACTACACAAATTAAGTAACTAAATATGTATCTCATAAACTTAACTCAAAATAATTGTTGTTAAAAGTTAATTACCAATTTAAATTTTAAAACCTATGTAGATAACGGCTTAACATAACTATAATATAACTATTTAGTATTTTTTATGTAGTCTAAGCTCTAAACTACTAATTATTATTATTTATTGTTAAATTCAAGGTCAATGTAATGGATATTTCCGTCATTCAAGAAAATTTATATTTTAATAATGTAAAATGTATTTATATTATTATAGACTAAAAATTAACGATACTGAATACTATAAATTTATATTAAATGCTTTATTTAGTCAGTGATAACATTTGTAAAGTGTAATTGACTACATACGGGTACTTATTAGATAACATATTTTATTTTATTGAAACCTAATTATACAAAAGAACCAAAGCTCAAATTCCTATAAAGGTATTTTTAAACTAGTTTAAAAAATGTATTTGCAGTACAAGTAAAAATACATATACATATAATACGAAAAAAGTTAACAGTATGTATTAAGAATCTTGAGAAATTGAGAATATAATTGAAATATAATTGGAAATTTGATATACTGGTATATATTTATTATGTAAAAAACATTTTTTATTTGTCATTAATTTATTAAGTGATGTTAGTATTTTAATAAATTTTAGATATCGATAATTGAGTATTCTGATCAAGTTTTATGATTAGTAACACCTGTAAATGTGTGACTAAACTTCCCAAGTAATCTTACTTGGAAAAAGTTATAGAGATGATAAATGCAACAGTTTACAAATGCAACCATTATACGCCAATTAAATAACATACTCAGTTATTTGAAAATATTATATTCCATACAAGTTAATAATGACTTAAAGTAAACTTTTTCAAATGTACTCATCAATTATATTCAATTTAAATTATATTAAATTAAATAATTTCTAATACATTAGAATGTATGTAACAATATTTGACAAAAAAAAAATTCGAAATAAACTAATATTAAACAATTATATTCATTGGTAATTATTATTTTAGCAGAAACTTTTTTTTTATTAAAATTATCAAATCCAAATGTTTCAAATAAGTTGAGACTAACCTTCTCTGTTTGCTGCACTTCCTTCAACAATGTGCTGTATGAGCTCTTCTGAACGTTTCAAGCGTTTTTCTATTAAATCCATTCTGTGAACTAATTTTTCTATAGCACCAAGCAGATACATATCTGTTTCTGAAACCTTAAATAAATTGTCTTTACAAACTCATAGTTTATATAGATGTAGGTATAAATATATTATTATTATTATTATTATTATTATTATTATACAATTATAATATGCGGAACACAGAAGAATTAAGTAAAAATATTTAAACTCCATGTCTATCAAAAATTAAAATTAAATTAAAACAATTTAAAATTAAACACTCATAGGTACTTCTTTATTTGGTCCATCTTTGTTTGTGTCCACTCGATCTCCAATATTTTGACTAGGCCTGTTGACTACGTAGCCAGTGGGTAAAGCAACCGGCACGTTTATGACATTATTGTCTCGCGTCGCCAAATCTTCAATGGTCAAACGGTGAATGAAATCTAGAAAACATAAAATTAATTTACCGCAACGCAATTCAAGCTCTAATACACAAAAAGATGTTGTTAAAGTGTTTGAATTTTAAACTTTTGGAAAATTTTAAACTTTATTATCGTTCTTAATTTAATATTCAGAGTTATTATTTAAATATAAAACGATATTTCAGGATTGTTTTGGTACGAAAAAAAAATAAATTTTAAATTGGGTTATATCGCTTAAGTACTTATGACTAATACCTATAAAATTATAAGAGCACAATGTAGGTAACTATTACTTGATCCTTCAATAATAATTAGTATAAAATACAACAAATAATTACCTCTACTCGATTGAACAGCACGTGACAGTGAAAGTATAACCGTGCAAAGGACGTACGTTGTTTTTAACATAATCATAATAGTTAAATATAATTCACAAAAAATAAAATACCGACAACTATTATGGGCACGTGTTTCGGTGCAACGCAAGTGTTGAAATGAAAAATACGCAGTGGATGTGCACCATGTGAACGATCGCGTGAATCTACCAGTGATCCCAGTGTCTCACACTGAACACAGAAAAAATCAAGAATCTCAATACACCAATGTGTTACTAATTACTGACCTAAAACCATTGGACCTTAACTATGTTCACGTTTATTCAACTGGACGGAAACGTAGATAAATCAATGTCGCACCTAATGGAATTTTCCACAGGAATCTAGTACAAATTATGATCTGCAGAGCAAATTGTTCCGAAATTTATTTACGAAAAGAAACGTGATTTTTTTTTTAATTCAATGGAAAACATTGATTCATATGGGAACCACTGGCTTAGTGAAAGTTTTCCTCGCGTCAAAACAAATGGACTGTGAAATAAGTAATACTCACAGCATGAGGGCATCCTATCAGTATCAATTATTGACATAATTTGCATATTCCAGTCACAAATGGGTTTTACCAGCAAAATTAGAGAGCAATTTAGAAAAAACGTATGTTTATATATAAAAAAAAAAGTATATTTTGTAAATAAAAAAATTTTACATGTTAACTTATACCTAATAAACAAACAACTATCATGTTATTATTTATGTTGATTAATTTATTTTGGACAGTAAATATGATAAATAATTAGTAAACTGGACGGAATACTTTTTCGTTACAATCACAATACATTAAGTAAAGTCTATATGATTAAATAATTTATAAATATGTATAAAACAAAAAAAAAAACAATACCTTGTAAATTTCCCTTAACCTAGAATAGTGCCTGTATATCCATGAAAAAAAAATATTAAGGACTTTTGAATACAGTCATAGGCAGTGTAGTGCATAAAATTTGTCTACAATATTCCTTAAAAATAATAACTAGTAAATTAAACACTATTAATACTTCAAATATTCAATCATACATAAATACTGGGTGAGTGGTCTCTAGGATGAGAGATCAAATAAGCAATATAAATAAAGATAATAATATTAATTTAAAATTAGGTACATAGGAATGTAGGATACAATTGCATCACATTGAGGTTTCTAGCGGTTGGCTATGTGATCTAGGAGGAGGTGAAGGAGCTTGATCCAAATTTGTTTCAAGTATCTCTGCACTACTATATACTCCTCGACTACTTAAATCTGTCCACATACCCACTGTAGATGCAAATGTAGAATTGTCACGGAACCCTAAACGTATATGGTATAATATATGTTGTATTAACTCTTTTTTAATTTATTTAATCAACATTTTTTAGAAATCACCTTTGTTTTTATAAGCTAAATCATAATCATTTTCGATGTGTATAGGATCATTAACATTGTGCACTTCATATAAATCACTTGGTTCATAGTCATCAACTGATGAATTAAATTGTGATTTTACAATAGAATCTGCACTTCCATTAGCTTTGGTTGATATTGTATTAAAACCACTGCTATTATCAATCATCTATCCATAAAAATTAATGAGATTAACAACATTATCTTAATAAGATATAAATATGAAAATATAATATTATAATAATTGTATGAAAAAATATTTTTTACTAACTGGTTTTCGTCGATAATTTAATTCAGAAAATGCAGGTTGTGACAGGGACAATGATCGTAACGATGTTAATGATTGACGAATTGAATTTCGTCTGTTTAGCCTTTGGACTTGTCTTCGTTTTGATTTAGTCCACCAGCAACATAACACAGATATCACACAAATAAAGCAACCAAATATTAAACCAGTTACAGCTATATTGACAACATCATCACGCCATATCAATGGATTTATAACCACTTGAGGATCTGAAATTATTAATAAAAAATTATTGAATATTTTTTTTTCAATTTTTAAAAAACATAAATTTTACCCATTTCACAAATGAATGCATTGCGAGAAGTACATTCTAAATTCGTATGTATCTTGTTAAAACCAAGAGCTGTACACTGACTAATGTAGTCAATGTGTTGAACCCATATTAATCCATAGTCATAGATTTGTAATTGCAGTGTTCTTCTGATACTCAAGTAATCACCCGTAATGAATGGCATAGAAGCATTCATTGTCTAAAAATAATATATAGATAACATTTATTTCAGATTGCAAAATCTATTACAAACCGTGCAAAATGTTTTAGCTTCATGAAACATCATTGGTACTGCAATGTATGCGTAGCAAGTATTAGATGTTGGCATTAAAATCCATGGTGGAGGACACTTTTCTGACTCTAAAAGAGTTTTATTTGATGAATAATATGGTATTACATCAACAGGCATCAACTCTATTTCATCTTTATAATCTTTGATACGTCCATATACAGCAATTGAATCATTGAATCCCCAATAATTGTGACGAGCATCAATAGAGCCATCAATAGCATAAATATAATCACTGCAAGTATAAGTACAAATATAAAATAAAAACATATGTAATTAATAACAAAAATTAATTGCACCAACACACCTACACCTGCATGTATTGTCTCAGTCTTACAAACATACAATATAGTAAATCTACATTCAGTAGTAGTGATGGACATATCCAGATTTGACGAATCCGAATTATTCGGGTTTGCCAAATCCATATTTCATGGACTATCTGAACTATCCGGATTATTCAATTCAATTTTTCTATTCAATTATAAATACTATTCCTACATTATGGTATACCTCCACATAATGTTTTTTAATACTTAAAAATAATCATAGAGGTATAAAGTAAACCCAACAAATTAATAAATTGTAATTTTGATAACTAATAATATATTATAAAAAATGTTGAAATCATGATAAGTAAATTGAAATTCATAAAATATAATATTGATTTGTTGTTACAATAAAATAAAATAATTTATTTTACTAGAAATTAAAAATATTTATACGTAATATTAAAAAGCAAATTCATAAATCCAGATAATCCGGATAATTCAGATATTCAGATTTCATGCCCATCCCTATTCATTAGAATACATTTTGTACTGTTAGCTTTAATATAAAAGTAAACTGATACATTATAAGACTTAAAGCAAAAACATTATCTGTATAAGAAAATAAATTTTTTACAATATTTAAATTATTAAGCAAATTAATATTTTTAAATTATAGTATTTTACATAATCAATACTAGCTTACAAATTAAAATAGTATAAAAAACCTATGTTATTGCACAGATAATGTTTTTCCATTAAGTTTGATAATATGTCAATTTGCTATTACAATAATATTAAAACTAATAACACAAAATTGGTTTTACTGAATGCAGATTTGCTATGTTATATGTTTATAAGACAACACATGGGCGTTTTCTTAAAAAGAAAATATTATTACTTTGATCGATTATTACTAGTTGCAGCAATTATTTCATAGTTATTTTCTGGATTATAAAATATATTATGTACATAATATTGACCATTAGATAATGCAAATATTGTCCCTTTATTCTGTATGTTGGTTGCTTCATTCCTGTAACATACACCAATGACATCCAAATTAAATAATTAAATAATATTATTAACTTTATTTTTTATTTTTACCAATAAAATCCATTATGTGATGTTGATGATTGTAATGGCAATCGAATTCCATGAAAACCAGACATCTGTAGTATATGAAAACCAATATTGCTATAAATGTAATTGAATGTAAAATTTGAAATAACCTAAAATTATAAAAGATCAAAAATTAAAAATTATAATAGTTATAATTATTAAATAATAAATATTTACCTGCACAAGTTGAATAATATTTTCATATGGGGCAATATTGTCAGAAAAAAAGTTACGGTATATAGTTATATGTTGTTGAGGTGCTATGCGTAAACCAGTAATATTTAATGCTGGCAAATTTGCATTTTCCGTAAATAAATTATTATGGATAACTGCCTGCAAGGTAGTTGCAAATCCACTTGAATCTGCTGTCACTTTAAGACCACCTTGATTTTTCATTACAAGATTATTCTAAAATGTAGAAAAATATTAATATAGATACTATTAATGACTAAAAAAATAAAAATAAGACAAATAAATATTTTTACATGAAAGTGTAAGCTTTGAGTATTTTGTAACTGAAATTGAATAGGCATGTCACATGTACTTATGTTAGTATTGGGAATGTGGCGACAATTGTTGATTATTTTATTCCAAGCTACACTAATATGTGGATTCACCTCACCAGCACACGCATAATTTATAGCACCCATAAAGTTATTGTTGATAATCGAATAGGAAATATTATGTTCAGTATTGCGATCTAGAAAAAATTTATTAAAAATCTAATATACAGATTATTAAAATGCACTTACTAAAACCAATTGCAGCTATAGGAAGAGTTACAATTTCTGCAATGAATCCATAGTTTCGAGAAGAAGCTGCTCGAGCTGTAGTTTTTAAGCTAATGCTACCAACTGTGGATTTAATAAATCTTCTCCTTTGAGATTTTGGAGATTTTACAAAACGAATGATTTCGGAAGTTTTATTATAGAGTATTCCATCATATAAGCTCACATAATCACTTTCGTGAGCTAAATTTAACTGCAGTAATCTATAATATTAAAATCACATTAAAATAAATTTAGTTGAATAACTCTTAATTTCCATACCTTAAGCCTAACGATTTTGATCCCAAATGACTACGGAAAATTTTGATACAAGATAATGGTTGGTCACTATATTTGAAGTGTACAATCATTCGTTCATAAACTACAATATCTTTCACTGAATCACACATATCTAATAAGCCAAATGTATCTTTAGGTAAATTTACTTGTTTTAATACATCAAAAGAACTTTCATCATTTTCTTGTCCTTCTCCAGTTAATGATATAATGTTTATACCTATTCCAGTATTATTTTCAACCCTAAAATACCAACAAAAAAATATAATCCAAATCAAATTTATTTCAGAGAATATTATTACAAACCAATTAGAAAAGAGATGTATGTTTTGATGTTTGAATGTCACAACAGATATTCCATGAGATGCTGAATTAGTAACATTAATTGAGTTTATGAAAGGAGATTTTCCAATCATCATAACAGCTGGAGATAATTCATTATGTAAAATTCCAGCACCATCAATACGGGCATATTGTAGTTGAGATTGAACATTTAGCTTCAATCCATGATCTTTATCATCATGTAAGTATTCAGTATAATCATTTACTTCAAAATCGTTATTAGCAAATCTATATAAAATATTATTATAAAATTATCAATAAAATAATACATTCAAATTGAGGTGGTAAGAGGAGTAATATGAATTTTACACACATTATTTCAAATACAAAGAATATAGTACTGGTTAGATTAATTAAGATTAGAAATAAAAGTAAGCAAAAATTTCATTAAAAGCTGGTATTTGATTCAAATATAATAAATTTGTATTACAAAGAAATCCATAAATACTTCACAATATTACCAAAATAATACTCTTATTAGAAAATTATAGTCTAAAAATAGGAAATTGTCAAGAATACATTTTAGTTTAAAAATGGTTTTTAGATCAATTTTATCTTTTTTTAACTTTCATTTTGTAAAGAATTATGAGTATTTTAAATTTTTTCTTCTAAATAATATGTCATTTTAACTTAAAAAATCTAAAAATGTTAAGATATTAAATTTTTTTTAAAAAATTACTATTTTAAAATTATGTAAGTTTGTTTGAAATAATGATTAAACTATACTTTTAATGTATTTTATTACCTTATGCCTCCCCAATGTTGTTGATTTGTTGAAAGAATGCTTTCCGTGCAATACACAAATACAAAAGATTCGTCATTCCAATCACATGTTAAATATTCATCAGTGAAATTTAAAATTGGACAATCCATGAAATTATTCTCATTTCCTATAATGAAATATTTATAAATTTACAAAATATTGTTTATAGTTATACAATTTTATTACCTAAACATCTATAATGTTGAGGCCAACTTTGAGCTGCAACAACCATTTGACTTTCATTATAATAATGTTTTTTCCAAGTAAACCAATTGTTCAAGGTACTACTATTAGAACCAATTTCTTTACACACAACTTTAGCATTAGCTTCAGTAAATGAGCGATCGCAAGTTGGTAACCATTGCAATAAAGTACTATTCCATACTTCCAAAAATCCAAAAATATTTGTACTTGAATCATCAACATTTTTCACATGATTTAACCGTATAGTAGGCCTAAATGAACAGTACAATTAGCTTTTTAAATTCAAGAATAATTATTGAAAAATATACCTGGCTTTTAAATGGTTTGCATGTGATATCTTCGCTTTATTAATGGGTTTAAACGTTATTTCACCACCAGTATATCCTTGAGCAATCAAAGACCCAAGAACGAGGATACCAACATTAGGTGCAAACTCTAACGTAGTTCCTGGCAATATAGTCAAAGTTGCACCAGGCATTACAGTTATGTCTGATAAAACTATAAAAGCATTTTCTTGTGGTGCAATAGTCAATGATTCTGAAATTTTACCGCCCAATATCCCATTAGAAATGTATTTAAGATCATCCCAAGTCATCTGAAATTTAAAAAATTAATATCAAATTTTATAACCTCAGTTTAAATTATACAAAATGTATTTACAGATAATGATGCATCAAATGAATCATCTATTAAAAATGGAGTGTAAACAGTGACCGCATTGTTATTCCAATCATCAAAATCAAATATTAGATCTTTTATATGATTTATATCAACTGATCCCCACCAATTACTAGCCATGTTTATTGCATTACTTGTTCTTGATGTATGCAGACCAGCAATAACATAATAATTCATATTATTACTAGATGACATTAAATTTCGATCAATTTTAACATTTTGAATGCCATCAAATATTATCAATGAAGATATAGACTAAAACATACAATTAATGACAAACAATTACAATTAATTCAAATGCTTGATGCTAACTATACTTACTCTTGTAGTAAGTAAACGTATATTACTATTAAAAATGTTTTCCCGAAACAGTGCAAATACTGAACTCATAATTTCACATTGACTGTTAATTCTAAACATAATCATAAATTCTCCAGTATTGAAATTAAATGTATTCTTCCATATGAGCATATACTTTTCCATACCATTAATCATTATTAGACCATCTATATAATTTTAAAATATATGTAAAACAAAATATTATCAAGAAACTATATAATAAATTACCTTTACAGATGTTATTTTGTAAAGTATTACGAGTGATATTTAATTTTGCAAAATGTCCTCCAATATTTAAATTCAAATTAGTATTGTGAACAAATGTATTGTTATCGATAATAACAATATGCGTGATATTTTCATCATATGAATTTAAATATGGTAATGTCAACTGAATACCATTTTTTAAATTACGCTCAAAAGAATTTCCAGTTAACTCCCATTTGTACACATTTAGTGAATTTTGGGTATCTCTATAAATAAAATAATACAAGAATTTATTTATTTTAATTTTTATTAAAATTAATTTAAATATTTTTATTTATTTTTTTTTAATAAATGTAAGTATGTAAAATTACTAAATAATATAAAATTAAAAAAAATTAAATTAAATTAAATTAAATAATAGCATTATTGTTATGTGACCAACAAAGGCAAAACAAAAATAAATAAATAAAAAATATACGTAAAATAATGTATACATATATATATATATATATATATATATATATATATATATAATATAATTTATGTATATAAAATAATTATTATTTCTATATATAAATTATAAACAATTATGAGAATAAAATAATTTTATTAATTTAATTATTCATAAATAGAACAAGACAAAGTTACATGTTCAAACTAAAGCTATTTAAATGCTTATTTGTCATTGATACATAAAGATATTAAATTTTTATATAAAGTTTTGATAATGATAGAACTGCATAAACAAGATTATGATAGGATTGTAACTATTCCAAATTAAATATCTAAAATGTATTATTATTGAGAACAATACTTCAAATACAAATATATTATTTAATTAAACATCGATATTTCATATACATACTTTGAATCATGAATAATAATTTTTCCATTATCTGCTATTATTGAATTATTAACAATAATATGAATACAGGATTTATTAAACAGTTCAAAAGGCATTGAAAATGGCTCAATTTCACGGACTAGCAAACCTTCATTTTTATTATAAGATACATCACAGTTGTATAAATTTAATGTTTCATTTAATGCTCGTAAGTAATATTGACCTTTTCTTGGTTTATTATTATACTTGTGACTTTCTGCTCTCATAAATCTAAATATTGAATAAAAATATATAAATTCATAAATTTATTTAAATAATGAAAAAACTTACTCGCTGTAATAAGAAACAAATACTCCAATATCATTACTTTTAATAGCAGTATTTATTACAAACAATGTTGGTTCTGGTTGAATTAGTAATCCTTGGTGTATTGTAGCTAAATAATTGTTTAAATTATAATAAAATAAATTGTTTTAAAATATTAATAAATACCTGGTATGCATGATATAAGAAGGACAATATTTCCACGTGGATTTAATCCACTACTGTATTTTAATATTATACCATTGGAACTACTTTGAGTAGGGAAAAATCCAATATCACGATTACATGTCCATAAAATATTATCATTAATCTTGTTACTATGAATATTACGAATTTCAATTTTTTCACTAGTATTATTATGAGGAACATTTAACATCTGGATTCCAATGACATTATTAATTTTTGTACACTAAAATAACAGTATAATTTTAGAAAATACTTCTACTATAAAATTCTATAATATTGTTAAAATTTACTTGAAACACAATTTTTGACTGTATTGGATCAGTTAATTGTGATGATACTCGTTTAGTTATAATATATCTAAATTCATTAGGTTTTAAGTCTATCTGCAAATTAGACATTTCATTAGGCAATAAAACGGGTTTATATTGATATGAACTTGATGCAAAAGGTTTAAACCATCCTGCTAGTTCTCTTTGTTTGTCTATGCTAATTGCAACGTCATGTTGAATACCATATTTATTTCTTTCAATTGTACTATCTGATGTCAAAAATCAAAAATATCAAAACATTTGTTTTATATTAAATGCAAATAAAATTTACCTTGAATAGTCAAACCAAACTGTCTGAAAAATATCCCAGCTCCCTTATTATCACTAAATTCTGAATTGCGAATATAACTTAAACTGTTATGTAAATCAGAATAAAGTACTTCTAAGCCATTTCCAGCATTGTTCATGATACGAACACCCTCGATTGTATGTCTATTCAAATCAACTTGTAGAGCTGCAAAAAAATAGATTAATGACTATTAAAATGAGTTAATTTTAGTCAAATATTATTCTGTGCAATATTTTTCCACTGCTTTTTACTCAGTTTTTCTTTATCTGGACAGTTGCCCACTTAAAAAAAAATATATAACATTATAGTTAAATAATAAATAACATATTGAAAACATACCTGGCCCAAATTGATTAGTAATATAGTCAAAAAGTCCAGCTTTTTCAATTGTAATGTACTGTAAGTTACATGTATCTGCTAATACACCCAACCTTAAACCTGCCCAACTAGGTTTTTCACATCGAAATGCAACATATTTTGAATGATCACATAATTGTTCAGAGTCTAATACTTTCTCTAATGTACAATGCACCAAATCTAAATCTTCATCAGAACAAGTGATATTACTGTAAATAAATGTTAAATTTTAAACATAATTTTCATAATAAAAACGAAATTTGATTTAGTGTCATAATATTACTTTCGATATTTTATTTCAATGTTAAAACATCTTATTACATGCATTACATTCTTGGTAATACTATATTTATATGATAATTTTATTATACAAAAACATTATAAGTTAAATTACTTACGTATATAGTACAAGTTCTGATGGATCAGCAATGGGTGCATCAATTTTCCAATTTTCAGGATTTAAAACTAAACCCATTTGACGACATACTAATGCAGCATTTTTAATAGTCCAACCATAATCACAAATTGATCCCCATGTAGCTAATTCTTCAGAATATACCTGTTTTAAATTAAAATGTAATAATTATTTAAGATGATAAAATAAATAAAATACCAAAATACCTGAAGTCTTCCTTCTGTAAACGTTCTTCCAGCAGTAAACCGTACATGGGAATTTACATTAATATTGTCAATAGTTTCATTAGTCTCAGAACTTAAATTATCTTGTAAAGTAAATTTTATATTATTAAAACCTCTTCCACGAGCTTCTAATTTTCCAGCAACCATAATTCCAACACCAGGACTAAATCTAAATTATTTATTAATTATAAAAAAAAAAATTAAAAAAATATTTAAAAATAAATCTAATTACTTCAAAACAACATCGGGATGAATAATTAATTTTCCGCTAGACGCAACATTAATATCTCTTGTGACAATATATTCACCGCTATTCACAGTTTCAACACCATCAACTTCCCCACCAAAATCACTGGGTTCTTTATATAATTGTGTAACAACTGTAGAAACAGTCATTATTGATGTAGTACCAGGGTTTGTAGGATGTAACAAGAAAGGTACAAATTCAATTTTTGCCAAATTATACCGGTCACGCCTGTTAAGAATATTATAAAATAAAAAATTTTTAAGTATTAAAAAAAATTAACTTACCTATGAAATAGTCTATTTATTATAAAATGATCATCAGTACTTCCTAACCAATTATAAGTAGTATTTACAATAAGACTTTGATCTTCAAGCTGTACTCCTATTTCATAATTGGAAAGTGGATTTTCAATAATATTTCTGATGATAAGTGCATTAGAAGAAGTAACTACAACTACTGCAGCCACTCTATTTCTCGAAACCAATTTAAAAGGTTGAATTATTTTATTATTTTTTAAATAATTCCATGTAAATAATAAATTGTGTAGTTGACTATAAGTACTTAATCCCAAATTGACAACAAAACTTCCACTATTATCATAAAATTCATTGTATCTCAATAAAGCAGTTACAGAAGATTCATCAAAATCCTCATCAAAATGTTCATTTCTAATTAATATACAGCCATGTTCTTGTTTTTTGAATTTATTAAATTCCAATATTGCATCCATGTTAAGCATAGGTCTTATAAGTATTGCTAACTTTTTATTATTAGAAAATTCGTTATAAGATATAATTACATAAGTAGTTTTAGCTTGCCGTTCAATACATGATTTTATTTCTAATGCATAAATGCTAAAATTAAAAACATTTCCTGTGACATTGATTTGTGATTTTCCATGACACCAGCCATCAATTTCTACTGTATTATTAGTGATTTGAGAGTAGGTTAAAATTGTCTTTTGAGGTACATCGCTGATACTTTTGTCTAGTAGTCTAACAGCTATTCCTGGTCCTGAGTTGGATTTAATTAATGAATATGTAACATTACGTACACCGCCATTATTATTGGTTAAAATTCCAAATCCATTGTTATGTACTATTTCAGAACCTAATATAGTAATATCAGCAGAACCATTAAAAACATTTATTCCAGCACTTCCACTATTGTTATGAACAGATGAGTTGAAAATTGAAATAGCACTATATAAATTTTCAACAAATAATCCAGAGCCAATATTATCAGACAGAATGCTTTCAGATATATTAACACTATGCCATTTTACTAAAAAAAAAGTAAAAGATTAACTAACAATTTATTTTATTAGTAAATATTAATATATTATTAAACAGTTATCTTACCAAATCCAGATGTTATTCTGAGCAGACCAAACACATTTGCTCTAGAAGGTGCAGAAAATTGAATTAAAATATTGTTACGACTTGATGTCACTGATTGTGGTACTGTATTATTGTGTACAGAAATTGTAGCTAAGAGCCTAAAAATACATTTTTAATTTTTATTATAATATTATACATATTAATTTGATGTATAAATACCTATCAGGAGTTGATACCTCTCCATCATAAATATATATAAATGAGTTATTGTCAAGTTGATGAGAAATTGTATGTTCAATGTTTATAGTTAATACTTGTCCAATTTTAGTAAATAAACTCTAATTAAATAATACACTGATTAATAAACTATATAATACTTAATAAAACTGTACATTAATACCTTAAAACAATTAATTTGTTTAGCATTATAACCATTTTGTTGAACAGTAGCAAGAACAGGAAATATTTGACTAGTTGTTGTTGGAAGAGAACAAAGTTCGTTTACATTACTCATGAGATCATGATCAAAATTGCCTTGAACTATATGTATGCCATCACCTTTATTGTTGGATATTAGGGTTTTCATTAAACTCAATTGACCAAACGAAGAATTCATAAAAATACCATATCCTGAGAATAAAAACAAATAGAAATTAGTTGATATTCTTAAAAAAATATATTCCTAATATACTTTTAAAAATTAAAAGTCAAATATAAAGTTATATTTTGATGTAATTCTTTTTTTTTAATACCTCTATTATTTTTTATAATACAATCTTGTAAATCTAATATAGAATCCGATGTTGTTATATTGATTCCATTATAAGCAGAATACAAAATTGACACATTTTTCAATAATGGGGGGACCCCATCAACTTCTATAACAGAAGTGGTCTTAAATTCTGCACCAACACCAGCATACCTAAAAAACATAGTTAAAATGTTAAATACAAAGCACAGTAAATAATTTTAAAGATAATTATTAAAATAAAGTAAGTACATTTAAACTAACTGAATTAGTACAAAAATTAAATATAAACATACGTTAATATAACATGGTTCAGTTCAGATAATGATACAGGTTGATAAAGCGTATTGTGATTTATTAATGCTTTTTTGAATTGTGCTTTTTCAAATTTAAGACCTTTCCAATAACTTTTAACAGCATAGCTATTTTCATAATACGGTTGACACTCAATAGCAATATCTTGTTTAAGGTCTGAAAATAAAATATTAAAATTAAGAATATTTTATTATGATGTCATAATACTAACATTAATATTAAATAAATATGAAATTAATCTAAGTAAATATTAAATAGTATTTATATAAATACTTATAGATGATTAAAAGGTGATTAATTTTAAGTTATGAGTCATACACAATATAATATTACCTTAAATAGATAATACAAACACTTCAACTTACCACAGCTACCAAATCCTAATTTTTTATTTTCCCATCCACTACAACTAATTAAATCATTTTCAGTCCCTTGGCATTGTAAATTGGACAACATAAGACGTGTATGAAGCTTATCTCTTTTGGGTTCCATCCAACGTAAAAATTTACCTCCACGGTAACCCAAGTATCGACATGTTGTTTGAAGATCAGCATTATTCCATCTGTAGAGTATAAATTATGTAATATAATAATTTGGACAGACTATTAAAAACTATTTTTATTAAATACTTACTGTGTTGATGTACAAACTGATCTCCAAGCACCTTTATAAAATAATTGTAAACGTCCAGCTAGTACACTAGGACCATCTATAAGTCTTATATTTGATAAAGACTGACTTAAACCATCGTCAGTATCTTCTACATTAGCAATAGATGTCATAACAATTTTGTTATGTGCATCACCCTATAACATTTTAATAAGTTATACAAATGTATCGCAATGAATGGTTTTGAAAATATATTACATTAGCAATAATAGATCCTTTCACAGTGATTCCGGTTTTTGGTGAAAACTTAAGCGTTACACCAGGATCAATGATAAGCTGACCCGTATCTTCAACAATAACATTATTCAATATAAAGTAAGGACTATGGTCAGCTTTGAGCCGATGTTGGTTTGCAATGATTCCTCCTGACCATTCTGTGTAGCCTTTGGTAGATTTGAGTTCATTTGGCCAATGATAATCATTGGCGTGCGTATGGTAAACGAATATCTGTATAAGTTGAACCAAGCCCAGTAGCTTGAGCTTCAATAAAACCATTTTTTTATAATATCAAATCATTTTTACTATCAAGTGATTGAAAAAATTTTAAATTTTAAACAAATTAACTAATGAAAAAGAGAAAGAAAATTAAAGCAAACTGAATTTTACTACTAGACAATGAAAAACTAAACTAAGAATTTTGAAATCCAACACCCAATTTATTGCTTTGTATTTTCAAACGGTACTATCAATACAGTCGAGCTAATAATCTTGTTATGAATCATGAAGCGGGACCGTGCGTGAAGAGGGGGAATGAAATGTTGCAACAGGTGTACGGAACAAAGATACTGTATACAAGACGTATTTAATCATGATGGTATTAGCATATTACTCCCCTTGAGTATTATCTTCGACCGTTAAAATTAGAAAGGAGACCGATATCGAAATTGAATATCCAACAACTAGGTACCTATCAGAAATCAAATGTTACCTAACGTGTGTGCCGAACTGCATTGATAATAATATTTATAAAACAATAATATGTTATATCATTGGTTGTAAATACTATTATTTATTGTAGTATTTATAATCAATGGTAATATTTATTATATTATTTATTAAAAAAAACTTATGTAATAACCAAGATCATATTTAAGGGGTGGATCGGGGGGACAATAGCCCCCTGATATATTTAAAGTGGTGGCTACATTTTTACGGTATTCCTAAATAAAAACAAATCGATTTTTTCGCATTCTCCGTGAAAAATTATTTATGAATGATGAATAAAATTACATGAAAAATAAATGCAATATTGAAAAATGATTTATATTATTCATATATTTTATATATGTTCAATATTTAAAAAACAAAATTCAACTGGGTTGTAACAATTTAAGATAAGATCAAATGAACGATGTCACATGAAAAGAATTTTAAAATTTTGAAAACATGATAGAAACATCAATGTAAAAAAAATTAAAAAATTTATAAGTACAACTTTAATTGTAAATAAATAAATTTTAATTTCAAATTCATAGTGTATATATTTATGTAATTTTCATTACCATCAATATTGAGTTATATTATTTCAGAAATATGAATGACAAAAAATAGAGTAAATTACGATAAAAAAATAAGAGTTTTTTTACATCTTATCTATCTACAAACAGATGTTTAATAATATCTAAGATTTTATTTTGATTCTCAAGTATTAAGTTAATCATAATTAAAATGTCGTCAAAACCAGATTATTCATAAATATTAAAATTAAAATACTACAACTTTGCCAATTTTATAATTAGAAAAAAAGTTTTATACAAAAATTGTTTAAAAAAAATACTCTACTCGAATTTGAAGAGTACAAAATGGTATTGCTATTTAAAAATAAAGAAATATGTATTGCGCATGCGCGTATCGTCCTGTTCAAAAATTTGAAATTTGGTAATATTGTGTATTTTGGAACTCCCTTTCATTCCCTGAAACTCCATTTCAATACAAGTTCATCAAACTGAAGTATTTAATGGTATCTCTTAGCGTTAACACATTGTATAAATAGCTATAGGTATTGGTTTAATCTTAATTTGAATAGACAGGGTCATCCCAAGGTTTTTCGTGACCAGGGGTAAATTAATTTGGGGGCCCTTCGACCATAATAATAAGATATGATAAACAAAATACTCACTGAGATCGCTATCGCTGAGAATAACAAAATTCTCACAAACATATTTTTCCAAACCTTAACCAATCAAGCTTGTTTAAATGCATGTACTGTATTACATACTTACATAATAGAATTGAATATAATTTCTATTATTTATAATTTAATCACTTAATGTATCTAATTGGACAAGTCGTTAGACGCTCACACGCGCGCGACTTCAATCGCCAACAGGAAACGTGTAAAATTGCTTAGTGTAATTGAGTCCTTATTATTAATTATTATTCATCAAGACTTTATGGAGGCCTGAAAAATATTCCAACAATGGGGCTTGGGGCAAAATGGTCCTGTTGCCCTCTCCCCTCTAAACGGCCCTGTGAATAAGGATAAGGCATTGTGCAATAGTGTACTGAAATGAGATGATTAATTGTGAGAGTAGTGAATTGCTTTTTAATAAATAGTTAAAGACACTTATTTTTAGTTTTGCACTTCAGGGAAAAGGCGCGGCAAAATCTAAAATACAGTCATGTATATTAACATAATCATTTTTAGATTATCAGAATGTTATTAATAATTGTTCGTTTGTCGAACCGTTCATAATTATGATTTATCAAAATCCCTCTAAATCTTAATTTTGATAATTTATTTCACTTCGCTACGCTGTTAGTGGCGTACCTAAATTGAGAGGGAATAGAGTTACTTAAATCTTGAAAAAATATAAGTATTCGTGGGACGACAGTAAAGCTAACCTGGATCTTGATATTATTATAATAAACATACATTGTTCAATCAATTTCATTAAAATTCATCAATCAACAATTTTGTTTTCAATCACGCAGTTAACAATTTACATTCTTTAACATATTCCTCTAATAACTACAAAATTCAGGATTTTATTATAGATGCCTTTTACTTTTAGTGACGAGTTATTAACTCATACTTAACATGCTACTGCATACAACTTAATATATTAAAATATGACTGATATGTTGTCATATTTGTGTCAGTGTGAGCAATGACCGCATAACTTAACTTAAATTACAAATCTCCGCGGGTTTCTCGGAAAGTCGTAATAAAAATAAAAATATTTCATCATAATAGCATAAAACTGTTATAAAACACGATGTTCATATTTGTCGTCAGGAAAATAAAAATTCATGGGAAATTCCTTATTATATAGAATGTCAGGGTCAGATTAACTCGGTTTACATAGTGCATTAGTCTCATAGCACCCACGCCAAACTATTTAAGCATGTAATACGTCATTCACTAGGTTATTAACAAAGCGATCTTGCGTTACGTTGTACGTTAATCAACTATGTATGCATGTTGACAGTTTTACATAATTATTTTTTGATTCCAGTAGCAAAACCAGAACATTTTTTTATGGGATTTACATTTCAAATTTTCTCTACTAATTAAGTATCAACTTATTAATTTCAAGAAGTCTATTAAACATAAATTAAAATATAAAATGTGTTATTATTTAGTTTGTTGTAACCGTGAAAATAGTAACATTATACCTATGTCTTAAAATTGTTTTATATAAAATAAGAGAGACATTTGGGGGAGGGACTACGCCGCTGGCTGATTCTAATATAATTGTAGATCGTTAGATTTTAAGCAAATTCAATCAGTACGGGGAATACAGGCACCTACCAAATTAAAATCGGTTTCCTTATATGTTTTTGAGATAAAATTTTTGACTTTAAATCAGCGTCAGAAACATTATTTCAATCGAAAAGTTAACATAGACATTACTTAGAAAATGTATATTTTTTTATATTTTTCCTAAAATATAATTTACATCATACATATATTAGATACAGATTTAAATTATAAAAATATTTTTTTGTTTCACAATATGTAACTAAAATACTTATATAGAATTATTAGGAAAAATTATTTTTCTTAGATTTTTGACAGAGTATAAAAAAATATAGATATCAATAAGTGTATCAAAATTCATTGACTTAATAGAGGTGAATCATAGAGACATTTTTGATTTATTAAGCTTCTTAAATAATTTTTAATAATTTTCAAATTAAAAAAAAAAATAATTCAGAAATCGCTGTTGCAACAGATAATGTTAAAAAGAATTATAAGATCAGTATATGCATCTGGAAAAGTTGTTACTGAATTTACAAATAAATAATGTTGTAATTTGTTTAATTTTGTTCAATGTTAATTTTGTCCCTGCTCTCCCCTACCAATATTGCAAAATAATAGCTACTCATAATACAAAACGCAATTATGATTTAATTCTTATAGTACTTTTTATTTTTTTTGACACAATATTTTGCTGGTCATCTGCGTCCATTTTCAAATGCACCCTACAAAAATATGGTGTTCAGGAGCAATGGCCCGTGGGGTAACTATGCTACTCTTTCTGAGCTATATTTCCACAAGTGCTCCTAACATATATTGATATGTTACCTCAAATTTATAAGATACAAATCTCAAATAATAGTCTATCTAAACATAAAGCAATACATGGATACAAACAATTTGTCACTTGACAATGACTATAACAAAATTATTATTATATATTTTAATCATTCACAAATCATACTTGAATTATTTTTCAAATTTTATAAATTTTGAAGACAATTAGTTTTTAATTAAATAACGAAAAAAGAACAACAGTAATAAAAAAATAATTGCAAATATTTTGTTTTTAAAAATATAATTAATCAATCAGTCTAAAAATGTGTCCCCTTCTACAACTTCTTTTAAACTGAGTACTTCCATTTGAGTAGTACCTTTTGGATCTGTTCTAACAAGCTCATCAATTTGTCTATAATTTCCAGGATCAATAAGTAGAATCTAAAAAAGTTTAACGTAAGGTAATTACTTACATATTTGATAAGAATATAAATATTATTTATTATTATTTGTACCAGAGTAATTTGTCCAGAATCCCAATTTTCAGACTCCACAGATGAAGCTAAAGCAATAAATTTTTCTTTTAACTTTTTTGCATCTTTGCTCGATGACTCTACTTTTAACCTCATCATAGCTCTTTCAAGTGGAAGTACTGTCTTTATTAAACGAATAACTTCCAGAGCCTGTTAATATATTTTAAGATTTAATTAAATAAGAATACCAATGGACTAAAAGCAATATTTACTTGTTGCTTAGAATTTCGATTTGGTTTTACAGAATAGTGAACATCTTTCATGGCTTTTTCAATCATTGTTACAGAATAAGGTCTTTTAGTCTCAGGGTTTACACATTTATCTAAAATTTAAATATTATTAACTGATAAATATTAAAATAAAATATTTTAATAATTATTTAATTTAATACCTGCAACAATGGTAGCAATATCTTTAAAAGATGCATCCAATTGAGCAGATCTTTCTTTATCAGAAATCTGTAATTCCCCTTTTTCTAATATTCGTTTGCAAATATCAGTTAAGTTATCAGTGTCAAAAACTGTTTGTAAGTCTTCTTTTTTGGCTACCTGACCTTTGGATACGTTAGTGAATACTGAATGTGTTTGTAATACTTCGTCAATATCTTTTTCGCTAGAAAAAATTAACTTCCATAAAGAAATCGAACACTGTCTCCAAAACTAATTCACAGGTATCGAACCCGTTAAATCATACATGCCATTTCTCCACGAGATCACTTTATTCTTGTAACACGCTATTTCAAATCGTTTACCACCTTTTTTCATTCGCACGACTGCTACATTCGTAAGTCGAATTTGATTAGTAGGTGTGAATATCTTCGACATTTCAGAAACTTTAACTAAAACTAGATTTTACTTTAACAACTCGAAAAACAAGCAACGATCTAAAAATTAAATTTTAAATATTTTCTTGTAAAGAACACATTAATTCTGTGATAAAATAATGTTTTCTATTTTGATATCAGATATTATTTATGATAAAGGAATAAGCATGGCTATTCATATCAGAATGCATGATATCCCAAATATAACCTAATGCCAGAAAACAATCGTTAAATGGTTTTTATTGTTTTGGATTTTATCAATTATGTCGTCAAAAATTGAAACGTCGAAAAAACCTTTCGACAAGAAGAAATGGCGTACCAAAAAATATAGTAAAAAACACAAATGTAAGTTTATTTTTGTAACAAAAATTAAATCAATATATTTATAAAATAATATTGATCAATGAAAATTTTCTTTATGCTTGTGAAATGACTTATATTATTCTTAGATAATAAATCTTAGAAACAAATACATTTTTTTATATTATTATTAGTATTATCTGTTACAGTTATATGTTTCATGAATTATATATTAATTAATGTTAATTTCAGTTCAAGAATGGGACGAGCGTCGCAAAAAAGCAATTATTCGTGACTACTACAAAGATTTAAACAAATCTGGCGTAGAAAGACCTTTAGATACATCAATCAATGATGATACCATTCCTATTCGACAATTAAAAAGGTAATTTAGTTATTAAGTATAAAAATGTTAAAATTGAAAAAACTAATTTTATTTTTTGAAAGGATAAGTAAAATCTAGGTTAGAATGGTTATAATTAGGGCTAGGGACTTCATGCCCTTAAAAACCTTAAAATATGTATGCATTTATGCCCTAAAGAATCAATAAATATGCTATTAAAATATGTATTTAAAAAAATTATATTTGTAATAATTAATTAAATAAAAAAGTTTTATTAGTAATAAATTTAATAATATTTTTATATATGATAGATATGATGATCTGAGATAATTTTTTCTTTTTTTCGAATTTTTTTTCATCTTACATTGAATTTTTATCTAAAACAAAATACTTAAAATAGTTTTAAAAATAAATTAAATTGAAAACATTTTTTTTATTTTTAATATAGTTATAATTCTTCTAACCTTGAGCATTGCATTGGACTATAAGATATTTTCTTAAGTTGGAAGATTAAATGACTGCCTTTTATCAGCTAAAATAATTTTATATTTAGAAAAGGAACGTTACACGTCTACGGAACTTATTGGTGCAAACTTAAAAAATCGTAGGTCACTACTATCTGCAGGCAATCTATCCATAGATTCATTTTTCCATTTAAAATGTTCGAAATTTTTTGTAGTTAGCCTTAGCTTGTGCAGATTCTTCAATTTTTGCAGAATGTATACGTTTTTTATAGTTTTAATTATTTTAATTATTTTATTTTAATTTATTTCAATTAGTGCACCAATAAGACACTTTGATGTCCAAGTCACGTGATATATGAAGAAATAAATCATAATTTTTTTTTATAAAATTTAAAAACTTACTCCTTCATATGAATAATTGTCAAATATGCATTTATAAAATGAAAAATGGTCAAATATGCAAAATATGCAACTATAAATTTTAAATATAAACTTGTATTGCTTTGAAACAAATTTATATATTACTTAGCTATATTTTTGATAATTATTTAAAAACATGCAAGTTCCTAGAAGTCCCGAGCCCTAGTTATAATACTTATATAATATCAAAAATGTATTATTTTTATTAATTTTATATAAGTAATAAATAATTTGAATAATCATAGGAATTATTACTTGAAAAATTATTCTTGTTTTTTTTTTCTGATATTTTAAAACATAATTTTTTTCATTTTTTGGATAAAGCTACATTGATTCCTTTTTATAAAATTAATTTTGTTTCATGAACTAATAAGTATAATTGTATCCTTATGGTACCTACAATTGTATGTTTAATATAAAACATTACATTTACTGAAACACAATTTATTGTTTTAGATTAAACCCACATAAAGAAGCACAAGAGCGTTACAAACAAATCCTAGAGGAAAAGAAAGCTAGACGTTTTGAAGCATCAAAAAAAAAGGAAGAAATTCGTCAGGCATTAGAAGAATATAAAAAAAAGAAGATTTACAGAAATAAAAAACTTGGTAAAAAAACAAAAAAAGGTCAACCAGTTATGAAAGAAAGATTAGAATTATTGTTAGAAAAAATACAAGCAAGTGTTAGCAATAATGTCTAAATTTTTTTTTTAATATTTATTTGTTCTTTAATTATTTGAAATAAAATTCTTGTAATTGATATAGTTATTTATTTATTTTAGCACTAGCTCCTTAATAATATGTCAATTTTTTAGTATATGTAGTTTATTTGATACATTATTATAAATATTTTAAATTTTTGTTTTTCTGCTATTGAAAAAACAAATGTGTTCTTGGATTAATACATAATCTCTTTTGAACATTATTCACACTATTTTTAAACTTCTATCTGATATTTTCCAATATTTTATAAATATTCTAATAATTTTTTGATATTTGTTTAAAACAACAATTAATTTAACATTACACAACTCTTCGGGAAATAAGGCAAAAAAAAAAAAAAATTGAAAATTGATCGATTAAAACAGAAAATCTTTAAATTTATAAAAACATAGCTGAACGAAAATAAATAAATAATTTTTAAGCTTAATAATTAATATTACTTAGAGCAATATTTTGATAGTTTTACTTTTAACATAAAATTAAATATTCACATAAATTATTTATATTTTAACTGACAAATGTTTATAAATAATAATTGTTTAATGAGATCTTAAAATTAAACAACAATTTGTCATGTTTTAAAAATTTGTATGTACATATATATTTATATAATATTAGCATTGTGTAATCATATTATATTTAGAAAATATTATTTTGAACACAATTGTTAATTTAATTTTTTAACTTAATACAATTGAACTTCTGATAAACATAGAGGTAATTGTTATAGTCATAGGCAAATATATGGTACATAATTTATTTTTACTATAATAAAAGTTGTATCTAACAAGGATAAAACTATTGAATTTTATTATTTTATAAGAAAATTCATTGAAAATGTCAATTTTAAAATAAACCTAAACTCAAAAACTTGTAGATCTAAATTAAAATCCTAGTAATTTATTAATATATTCTTATGTAAATAATATTTAACTTCAAAAAATAAATAAAATAAATTTCTTATTATTAATAACTAATTAAAAAAAACTGAATTAAACCAAATTGTGTTCATAAATTGACACTTTTATTATATTATCTGATCAATATAAACAATAGCCTTCAACACATTTTATAGACATTTATACAGAGTGTTTACATGTAAATATACTGTTGTCAAAAATTAACTCAAGCATGAAAAATATAAATTAAAGTTATTGTTTAACACAATACACATAAAACCTGTGTAAGGAAAGTTATCTCTAAACAATATAATGAAATAAGATTTTTAAACATCAAGTAAATACAAAAATAACAGTATGTAATTTATTTTATACAGTCTTTATTTAGATAAATAAAATACTTTATCGCAAAGACGAATTATAATCAAATTATCATAAAAACAGCTTGGATTGTGATATCCCTAAAAAAAAAAAAACAGTTTATGAAAAAATTAGCCTACAATAATTATGCAGTTTTTACTATGTGTTAATGAGTTACCCTCTGGTATCTGGTGACAAATCTCGGAGGTACCAATTGATATAAAATGTAGGTATTTTCTTTTAATATATAAAATACTTTCTATATACAATTGCTAACGCCTTCTAGGATAAATATTGTTGTTATCTCTTCTTCTACGATCAGTTTTTTGAGACCGTTCCATTTCTGCTAAATGTTTACGTCGTTGGTCTTCTTTTTCTGTTATCTGTTCAAGAGAAAGTGGAGACCAATATAATGTTGGGGAAGTTTTAGTTTTTCGAAACAGTTCATCTAAACTTTTAGTAGGAATACGTTCAGGAGTTTTAGATTTTTTTTGTTTGTCCTGTAGATCTTTTTTTACTTTTTTATCCTTTGAAAAATGATCATCAGATATTTTTCTTTTAGTAGGTTTATCTTCTTTTTCACCATTCATATCTTCCAATTTGCCTCTGTCCCATTCACGTAAAATAATATTATTTTCCACCCGAGTTCTAAGTTTTTCTACTTTTGACTCATTTTGCTTCTCCAAACGGTCTGGTTGAGTTCCATTTAAAGCTTTATTTAATTCTTCTTTATCAGTAAAAACAACTCTTAAAAATTTAGGATTGGTTGATGGCCACTGGGATTCATTTAATGCGTATACAGTTTCAATAGCCTGATCTTCATTTTCATACTCAACAATACATTGCGATTTAATTGAATCAATCCAAAATCCATTGGAAACAATTTTTCCTGTCCTTTGTAACAAATCTCTTAGTTGACCAACAGTAAATGGCCGGACAAGATTAGTAATCCGGATGACATTTGAAGTTAAATGTTTTACAGCGGATAAATTCTTTTTTGGCTCTACTTTATTAACTTCTTCTGTTAAGGATTTTTCAGATTTGCATTCATCATCATCAATGTCTGATGGTTTTTCTTCTTCATCAGGAGCTTCATAATCAACTGCTTCATGATCAATTAACATGGTATCATTCATTTCCATAGCTTCTTCAACATCTTGTTCTTCCTCAGAATCTGTTCTTTGTATTTCTCCTTCTTCTGAACGATACTCACTATTATCTCCAATAAAATCACTGTTTGATTCTATTATTATTCCTAATGTAAAAGGACTAATCGTAATAGGTGTCCTTGTTTTACAAGACCCCCATTTACGCTTTGGATGTGAAGATGATGATTTTGCTACTTCCTCAACTTCAACTTTTTGTGTATCTAATAACTGCACTGGATAAGATTCTACAATTGGTTTAGATTCTTTATCACACACTAGTTTTGGTTCTTCTACTGTTATGGATTCTTTATTATCCACTGAGATGGATTCTTTATCAACCACTGGTTTAGTTTCCTTATCAATTGGTTTTAGTTCTTCTTCATAAGCTGGTTTTGGATCTTCATCATCAACTAAATCTGGAGATTCTACAGTTAATTGTACAACATCTTCCATCTGTTCTGAATCATTAATTAAATCAGATTTAGTTTTTTCTTCTATGATATCATTAGCTGTTTTACTTATCTCAGCATTAGATTCATTTTCTTCTTCTATGACTTTAGATACATTTATCTCACTTACTATATTTTCAACAAATTCTGGATTAACATCCTGAATTGTTTCACTTAAGGCTATTGGAATATCAATATCTGAAGGTATAACTTCAACATTTGTCAATTTTTCTTCCGAAATTTGGCATTCCTCATTAAGAGGATTGACTGTTGAGCCAATTAAATCTTCAGACAAATTAATTGGATTGATTGATTCTACTGCAACAGTTGTTTGATCTACAGTATTTTCAAGAATTACATTTGATTTAACTACAGTATCACTAACTACTTCATCAATGAGCATATTTTTATCAATAGAAATATTTTTTACAATGGATTCATCTTGAGATGTTATTAAATCAGATATAATTTTACTGTCATCTATTTGATTATTATCAATTTGACTTATATTGCCTTGATTGTATGTTGGTTCATTGGCAGGAATAACAATTTTCACTGAAAACAAAAATTTTATAATTTATTATATAATATATTTGCTGTATAGAAACAAAGGCATTTGGTAAGAATTAATTTTAAATGATTGAAAAATATTAATTACAATTTTTCATAAACATATTTTAAGTTAGATTCAAATACTTATGATAAGTGTAAATAGTTCTATACGAATATTTAGTAGAAAATTATCAAGTATATATTTAGTATAATTTTAAATTAGTTTTATAATTTATGTAATAATATCAGTATCAATATCCAACATTTAATACTTAATTAGAAGCCTCATATTGTAAAAAACAAAAGAAAACAAATACAATGATTACATTGATACAAGAAATCAAGAATAAAGTTAATAAATTAAAAATACTAAATTATTTATAGACATTTTTTAAATATAAAAACTGTATTTAAAATAATTTAAATTAAAAAAAATGTCATGCAGTAGGTCACAGAAATATTATAAAATAAATTAATTTTTTACTTCAAAAATTCTACAGTTAAGAACATATTAATAGATAAATACTTACATAAAAAATAGTTTATTTTAAATAAAAATGTTATTATTGAGATCTATTTTTAGTTTAAACCTTTAATAATAATTAATACATGTTTATTTACTACTTTAATTTTATTATACAAATTAAATTAAAAATGTTGCATTCATGCGTTGATCTAGAAAAAAACTGGTAGAATAACTTCATTTTTCTAATAGTATCTATAAACACTTGATTAAACACATCAATTAAATTCTAAACAGTTTAATTGGTTGGTAGTGATAAAAATCGATATTATATTATGTTTGAGTGCAATATGGAAAAATTATTATTGACTACTCTATAAAATATAAATATCCCAATGATTAACATTATTATTTACACAAAATAATTTGGATAATATATTTTACATGATAAATATAATCTATGCCTAAAATATAATAAAAATGTCTAGTGTATAGGTGTATAAAACTATTTCATTGTGTTAAAAGTATTAAGTATATTTTACATTACCTTGTTCATTAGAATCCACAATATTTTGTTCAGTTTCTTTAACTACTACAGTACTGCCAAATTGTTCTAAATAGTTTGTGACACTACCATCTAAAGCAGATGAATGTGTTGAACTACTAGCTGCTTCTTCTTTCTCTTTTCGTTCAGCTGCATATTTGGCTTCAGCAGCCTGTTCTCTTAATAAATCTTTAGGTGAACGCCTAAGACTAATTTTTAACTTTTGAATATCACCATCCGATCCATTTGAACACTCTACTTTCCACATCCCGGTTGTGTTTTCTTCATTGCAATCATTACTCTCTGGCTTTGGTAGTTTTATTGTGAGAGCTACTTTCCTTTCGACCTCATCAACTCTACTGGTAGCTCGAGTTTTAGGTGGTACATCTTCTGACGATGTTTCCGATGTAGACGAATGGCGCCTAGTACGACGTCTTGATGTACGTTCACGTTTCGGCTTCCGACCAGTTCTTTTGCTCATCTTATAGGTTTTTAACAATATATTCTGAACGTTTAACAATCATATACTCACAAGCACAACGGACATTATAAGCATTCACAACATGTATTTTCAATAAATAAAAATCACTAGCAGTACTTACAGCATAGCACTAAAAGCGCTTCCTTTATTTTATGGTGCAAAACTTAGAATAAGCTTTATCAACAAGTCGATCCATTAAATCAGAAGATTTTAAATAATTTTCTTTTTGGAAATTTGGTGAGAATCAATAAGCACCGAAATTTTGTTGTACTCAAAACGAAACGGCGGCCATTTTAATCGTTTATCAACACAAACACATTTCATTGACTTCAACTTTCTCCATACAATATTTTTTTTTTTTGATCCTTAAACTATAAAATTTAAATACAAATTCAGTGAAAAAATAACAGTAATATTATTAATGATACTCTAACTAACAATTTTTTGGAAATTTGATTCAAATAAATTCAATTTTATTTTATTTTTTTACAACAAAAACACAAATGAATAGCGTGGAATATTTAATGGCAGCACTGTCAAAAAACGGTTGATAACCACAATCATTTGATTATTGTATGATTGGTCAATAACACAAGAAATATAGTACAATGTTTGGATTTGGAAATTTATTTGATATGTGCCTATAGCAAAAAGTAAACTCAACGAAGAATGCTTGATATTAAGTAAATTTGATTTGTTATTTATTTGGAATTAATATCTAATGCTTATCGAACTTTAGTGTTTAATGATTTTGTTTTAAAATTAAAAATTATGTTTGCGTTGATTTGGTTTAATATAATGACCTATGCCTGATAAAGTTTATTTATATCAAGTGGGTTAGCTGATGTTATATTGTAATAATTTTTGCATTACGTTTATTTATCAATTACATTTTAATAAATTATCATATATAATAATTTTTACGTAAGATTGTGATAGTATTAAAAAAAAAATTAAATGAAATTCCTTCCATAATTCATTGGGGCATTCAATTCAATATTATTTATTGCAGTGTTGTTAATTTCTTTTGTAGCTGTATTTACTTCTGAATATAAGGTTTATTTTAAATTTATTTAATTATTTTAAAATTTGAATATTTCTGAGTGTAATATTGACAATTTTTACCAACAATTATTATTCATAATTGTTGATAAGATAATTAAACATTTTTTAAATCTAAAATTATAAAATAAATAATAAGTAAATATATTTTTTTTTTTTGATACCTTTAATATAAATATTTGTTTTAATTATATATTTTGGCATGATTTTTACATAATTTTTTTTGGTTTTATTTATAAAAAGCAGAATTCAAAATTTTTTTTATTAGTTTATTTTGAATTTATACATAATAATATGTTATCTTTTATCTAATGTATCTTTAAAATAGATTTTTACTTTTAAATTAATATTTTAATGGTTTTACATTTACACATTTAATTGTTGTTTATTTTTAATAAAAAAAATGACTTTATTTTCAGAAGTATGTTGATTAAGCAGAATTGGTCAGTGGGTATCAAATAAATTCAAATTTTTGGACATAGCGTCCATTTAAACCATGAAGTACAAAAATCAAATAGAAGCGTTATTAAAAATTATAAAAGAAAAAACACATGATAAACTTTCTCTAACGAACAATTCTCGAACTGAATTATACAATAGACTTTCTGTTTACCGACCAGATTACGATAAAGTTGTTTCATGGTATGAACGAGTGACTGGTTTAAGAGAAGTTCGAATAGCTCAAGATAGAGTATTAGAATCTCAAAAACAATTTATGAAAGCCCAAGATATAAGAAGAGATGTATCAGTAGAACTTAGAACAATCCAAAATAAATTAAAAGATATTAGAAGTGAACTTTTAAATACTTCCCGATCAGAAGATAGGTACATTGAATTAATAACCCAAGAACATGCTTTACTAAAACAAGAAAATTCCATTATTGATCGAGTTAACATGAGTGAAAAAGAAGAAAGAGATAGTTTTATATTGCTTTCCACCACATTAAAGGATAGTCATGATCGAGAACGAATACAAGCTGAGAGAACGAAGTATGTTTCTATTGTTGGCTCAATACTGGGTACCATCATAGGTATAATTGGAAGTACCGTAATTAATACATGGAAAATGAATGAATTCAAAAGAATGGTTTTTGATGCAAAGGTAGATACAACAAATTCATTTAGAACCGAACAAATAAATAATCTAATACTTCAAATGCAAAAGCATAATAAAATATTAGAAAAATCGACTCACAAATTAAACTCAGAGTTAGTTAAGAAAATAGAGGCACCAAATTGGAAATATAGTGATCGTGATATTATTATTTTGACAGCTATTAATTGTTCTATAATTGTCTTGTCTACATATATAGTGTCAAAATTATTTTAAAAAGTGTATTTTATTATTGTTGATTTTGTTTTATTTCCTAATAAATATTGTTTCCGTTAAGTGTTGGATATTTATCTATGTAATGATTAGTTTCAAATTAGAACATCAATATTATAGGAAATTATTGAATGGTATTAAACAATATGCTGTTATTTGAAAAATAAGTTGTGCATCGATTTATTTAATGAAATAATAGTAATTTGTATAAAGTAGATCTAATAGTAATATTTTTCTTTTTTACCATGTAGAATAATATATTTTTTGTTTAGTATATTTATATCTATAAATTGTTACAATTCTGAAAACATTTTATTAATTTTCTTTTGTAAATTATAAAATATTTGTATTGGGTATTCTCATAAATATATTGCATAACTAATATATAATGATCAAAATGCAAATGTTAGAAGTAACTATTAATAAACATGCATCAATGCCAACTTAGAAACAAAGTTACAACATTTTACGGAATATTATTAATTTTATAATATAGGTACAAATAAGTCATACTATTTGTTAGTTATGGCAAATCAATTTAATGTATATAAGATGTAACATAATATATTATAAAAAGGAAGTACTTTTTTTTAACCCTTGTAACTTCGAAATGCATTTTACTCTATTATATTTGTTATTGAACAATAGTTAATAGAATGGTTTGTCTAAGTTTCTAATTCACTAATAATAGACATTAATAGTTTACAGTTATGTCATAATTAATATTTTGTTTTGGAAAAAATAAAGTGTTATTTTCAATATAAATAAATATTTTAATGTTATATCAATAAATAGTAGTTCTTTCAATTTTAATAAAATGTATAATTTTAAATTATAATGTAGAGGGTACAAATAATATTAATTTGTTTTTAGTATTAAGAGAAAATAATATATTAATGTGATATTTAAAATCAATTATAGAGCTATCGGTCATCACTTAGCTTAGAAATCTAAAAAGTGTTTTTAATGATACACTCCATAAATTTATTTTCATTCAAACTGTCTAAAATGTTGCCAAAATATTTTTAAAACCACTACTTACCAATAACCATCGCAAGTAGCAAATCCTTGACCTTTGAATTATCCGAGCACTCTATCCTAGATGATCTCAGAAGGTGTCTAAATTAGACAGTTAACAGTGTTTTGCATTTTTTGACGCTTCAACGGCGATTTCGTTTTAACTTGCGATTTTTATTTTAAATATAAAAGATCGATAAAAATTCCTGACAATGTCGTTGTTAACGTCGGATGCGTATAATACCTATACATATATATATATATATATATTCAGAATTTTTACATATACAGATATAATAACAAAAGATATTGTTTTACAATGTTGCAATATTGCCTTGTCGCTTCCAATCTTATATTGTTTATAAAAATTGTATAAAATATAAGCAATTGTTTAGACGATGAATAGTCGTCAAATTTGTATATTTATAACCCTCCCTTAAATATTTAGTAGCACCGGCCCTAGTAATATAATATATATAATTAGAATGATTTCCCTTAAATTAAACTTACGTGAGATATCCATTGCTAATATCAAGAATGAATATATAATATCCCTTCAGAGCAGAAGACGAGATTACAAAGGTTTTTTATTTATAAACAAATTTATACATCTACTCATATTTTTGCGTGATATTGGCTTCAAAGATCCCCCAGTTAATATAAAAAATAATGTCCTATTTTATACCACACTTGGAAATCGTAATATTGTTAGTCCTATTAATATGATTTTACGTTTTAGTAATGACTAAAGTTCGAATGTTAATGACCAAAATTTCATAAAAATATGCTTTATAAAATGTCAAAATATATAATTATATGCCACAAAATGAATTAAATATACCTATTTTTTCAACAAATATATGCAAAAAAAAATAATTAATATTAATTTAAGAAATGTTTATACTCTTTTGAATATGTATTTAAAATACTTTATTACAAAAAAACACAGCTTATAAATATGAAAAAACATATTAATTAGTTTTCGATGTATTAAAGTTAAATTATACATAGGTTAAGCACTTCAAGTATCAGGATTACACTGTACAATAATAATTTTAGTGATATTTTCAAACTTGAAAGACCTTTGACGAAACTACAAGAAGTTTTTGTAGACTGAAAATAACACAATTAACGGTAATGATAGATAATTTATAATAATACGGACAATTTTTAATATTATATTTATAATTTATAAAATATATGCTACTTAATCTAGATATATGCATTTATATGCTCAAAAATATCAAATATGCAAAATAAGTTTGCATACTGCAATCAAGATTTCATGAATCGAATTTATATCATATTAGGGTATAATTTTGATTGCGTGAAAAAATATGCCAAGTCATACACATCAGAGCTCTAGTAATAACTAATGGATACCTATTTAATATTGATTTTTTTTTTTTTTTATCAAAATTGTTAAGACTCCAATTTAAAACAATTTTTAAATAGTTCCTAATTATTTTTGTAAATAATTGTTACATTATGTTATACATTTTGTTTTTTTTAAAAATCTGCAATACACCCGTTACCTGGAAACACCAAGGAAAAGGGATTACATCACATTATGTTATACCTACTATATTCTAAATTTATTGATATCGCTTGCGCATTATTAAAACTATTGAAATATATATATATATAAATACAGTAGAGTATCAATTATCTGCACTAATTATGACCGAGGGGGGTGTGGATAATCAAATAACAATGAGAAATAAAGTTAAAAACTAATTTACTATGAGTATAACAAGGGCGGGGCTAAGGGGACATTAGCCCCCCACCTTTGAGACTAAGCTATCTATTTTACAAAGCAAAGTATTATTATATATTAATAATTATAATAAAATATCGTCAGTGGTCATTGATGAATATGGTACTTATTTTATACATTTTTTTTATAAATAAATAGCTCACTTTTGTTGTTAATTATATGTATTTACCTATATTTTAAAATGGTTTCAGATTAAAATTGATACCAATAATGTAACTATTTAAAATTTGTCATTATTGTGAAAAAAATGACTTACTTATGAGGGAAAAACTTAAAGGTTTTTCTCCCTATAATATCAAACGTAAATTAATAAAATTACTTAAATGTTAACCTATCCTTAATTGTGTATTTTATTAGGTTTTTTTTATTGTATATTTTCATTGTATTTTTTTATGTATTAACAAATAGCTGGTAAGTGAAATTATGGTGATACAAGTTTGTCCGTCTTTTCGGTCCTCGAACTAGATAATGTTGATGAGTGATTGAGTTTTAAAGAAACGATAACTCATTTCTTTAGTAATTTTGAGTAAAGCTTATATAAATATATATACATATATATGTTACAGTACAGACGATTTAAAAGCACAGTTTATAATAATGAATTAATACAAATAGAAAAAATATATATATATATATAAAATAGAAAATAATAGAATAAGAATAATAAATAAATAAAAGGTTGTAGGTAGACCGATTTGTCGTATAGTATTAAGTGTACCGTCAAATGGTTATACTTAGGCAGCGGTACAACTTGGACCAAAATCATATGTTTTTATTTTTCGCGCCATAAGGCCATAGTATCAAGTTATAGCGTTATCGCACTATTTCCAATATTTTTTTTGAAAAATTTTCTTCAGTAAGAACTTAAATTGAAGATCAGAAATTATTAGTAAGTATATTTAATATGTATAATAAAGTAAGTGTAATTTGTTAAGCATTTGACATACCTTAATAGTATTGTATAAACAAGAAAAAGTATTGTTTTTTGAGTGATGTGATAAATAAAAATAAGTTTCCAATTTATGTAATTGTTATATTTTAATATTTATTACATTTATAAGTATAATATTTATTAAGTTATTTAAGTTTTAGTGATGTATGTGTAAGTTGGGGCAAGGTGGTCCATGTTACACAAGGATAAAACTTAGTAGATTGTACATACCTAGTAAAATTAGTTTAAAATACATCTTTACCTATTTGTTTTTACTAGTATTTAATTTGAATTATATAGGTATAATATAATATTGTTGGCTTGATTATATTAAGTTATCTACTTATTGATTTTTTTTTTTTTTATAAAATAATGTATTTATAATTTTTCTTTTAAAGAAATGGTTGGACGAAAAAAGAAAATTGGAGCAAGACCATACAAAACATATAATGAAGAAACACTTCAAAGAGCAGTACTTCTTGTAAAATCTCATAAATTGACTGAACGTTGGGCATCTAAAGAGTTTGGCATATCTAAATCCACAATTCACCGCAAACGCCATGATCAAAATTTATCACCAGTTGGAAGACCCTGTGTTTTGAATTATGACGAAGAACAGGATTTAGTCAAAGGTCTTATTGTAGCTAGTAAATGGGGATTTCCATTAATCTCACATGACATTTCTCATAATTTATGTGAAATTTAAAATGTTAAAAATGTTGTTAATGGGAATTACATCTGAAAATATTATAAAATCAAGACTGATTATGTATTGCTATTCTCATTGTTAAAATATGTTAATTAATTATAATTTAAATAAGTATTCTGATTTAATAGTAGACTGATATAACATAAGTCATAATGTATTACCTTCATACCTAGGGTTTTTAATTTGTATAAATATTGTTTTGTTTTCAACTATAAAAATATAATTAATGTGAAATATATAAATCTATAATTCAATTGTTTTTTTTAATTTATTTTTAATTAGTGTACATTGTTTCAAAAATAAATGCAAAATGTTTTTCTTATTTAAAAAAATTCAAGGAATCTTTTAAAAATATTATTTTTTTTGCCCCAAATAAGTCTTAGTAAAGGAAACTTGGTTTTTGTATGATAATTATATGTTAGCCCCAAATTAAATTTTTATGGTATTACTTGGGACAAGCATAAAAAATAAATATATAGGAGTTTAAGAAAAAACTCAAATCAATAATATTTTCATAAAACAAAGTAAGACCCAGATTTTTTGTAATCACATGAAATTCCCTAACTTAAATAGTTTTTAAGTTACCTACAATCATAATTTTATAGTGCCCCAAGTAACACCATTTGACGGTAAGTCATAAAATTATGGCATATGATCACGAAGAACTTCGTATCGCGACAAAGATTTTAAATTCGGAATGTAGTACATTACCGGCTAAAGTTTATTTTTGCGTAATATATAAGGTGCAACAGAAATAACTCCTTTGTTTGATAAGGCTGTAGTTTGATTTCAGGTGAAAATAAAGTAATAACATCAATAGTAAGCTTTATTTATGGTATGTCATTTTAAGTATTTAACATGACTTGATCGGGAAAACATAATGCGTTTGTTGTCCAGGATTTTATTTTAATGACGGCGGTTCACTAATATCGACCCAGTGTGCTAGCTTTTAAAAAAAACAATGTACCTATTTTGCTACTTAATATTAAAGCTTGTTCACTCAATATGATATGGGGTCACTCAAATTTCTTTTTGGTACAAACGATACAAAAAGAGCTTCGTCCAATTTAACATTTGTCGCGTTTATGGACCAACTAATTTAAGATTATGTACAAATATATGATATACATTAGAGTGAGCTGTAGTAGATAATAAAATAATGTCACATTTCATAATATGTACACAATAAAATGAACATAACGAATGATAAAACTAAATTGAATTATACTAAAAATACATGTTTGAAACATTCTATAGTGAGGATAATCGACGGTTTACTGTGCAAGGATATTTTTATTTTAAATGTTTAAGCATGACGACATTTCAATGAGCGGTTTTAACTTGAATGCACCACGGTAGTTAACGTAAATGTTACCGCGGTCAAAGAATATCTGCAGCGGAACCCTGTACGAAAATAAATCAATAAATTGGCCGTCCCTTGCTTCGTACGTATCGCGTAGTTCCTTACAATTCCGCACTCGCTACTACGGGCGCAGTACGCGCAAGTGTGTCATAGCATTACTATAAATTATAACTTTATAACACATACACACTCACATCACCAAACAAATATCACGTAGAAATCAAGTGGTGCAACGGTGGGCCATTCGATAGAGCCTTGTGTTTATTTGCATATAAACGACACAATATTTCGATTAATTTCAAAGGCAATCGAGTTAACGACCGAAAAACGTTTTATACTTGGGCTCAATTGTTGAGCCATTAAATTCATTATATACAGTGTTTGTACCTATTTTGTAGATTCTCCACAAAATCTTAGGAAATGGAATTCAAATTCGACATAAAAGATTTAGCTGAAGAAGGGATTGTGAAAATCGATCATACCCTTACACCTTTTGGGAGCGAAGACGATGGAAAGTATGAATAACAACAACATAATATATAATAATATACAAATATCACATAATTATAACATTCAAACTAATATAAAATAATTAAATATAGCTTACAAAAGAGAGTTGCAATGATTGTTGATGAAATGGGCAAAGCATCTGCAAGAGCTCAAGATTTGAAAATGCCTATAACAACAGCTGAAAAATTATCAAAATCTGATCATACAATATATTTGTTTTCGGAACAGACCAACGAAGAGTATGTATATTTTATCCTCCATACATCATTATTATGTTACTAAAACAATATAACCATATGCATAGTAAACTTAATTATCTAATATTTAGAAAGTGTGTTGTTGTTGGAATTTTGAAAATGGGCTGGAAAAAATTGTACCTTTTTGATAAAAAAGGTTCACGTTCTGAAGCTATGGTGTACTGTCTTCTTGATTTTTATATTCATGAAACAAGACAACGTCAAGGATATGGAAATAAATTATTTGAGCACATGTTAAAAGTTTGTATCATCATTACTTTAACATATTATGATTTTCTATAGAATATATATATATATATATATATATAATATTATAATATTAAGTGGTAAAATTTTCCTGATTTTATATACTTTATAGGATAATGAATTAGAAGCAAAACATATAGCTATTGATAAACCTTCGAAAAAGATGTTACAATTTATGCAAAAACATTATTCTCTAAAGAAGTTAGTCGACCAAGGGAACAATTTTGTCATTTTTGAAGAATTTTTTGATACTCCTGGTAATCCACAAAATAAAACAAAAATTAAAATATAAATAAATAAAAACTATTATTTTTTATTTCAGGATTTATGCATTTACAAGATAAATTTGATAGGTAAGATGTCATAAATTGAAGACTAACATTAAAGGGAAAAATCTTTCTAAACAATCGTTTTACTCCGAGCCATGTGTTGAAGTAGGAAGCGAAAACTCACGGTTGCAAATTCTTAAGAATTGCCAAAAAGTTTTAACTAAATTATTTCAACAGTATTTATCCCAAAAAAATAAAATATAATATTATAACAATCGTGCCACGTTTTTACGTCCATATTTTATTATCAAATAAAGTACCTAAATACTTGATTACTTAAAATAATATTTCGTTCAATATCGATTTTTAAGTACGATGATTTATTATTGCTTTCAAATTGATTGAAGGTATTTTTGATTAAGCAAATACATTCGTGCTAATTGAATAATAAAATACAGAAAACGAATAATTCATTATACTCCTTATTCGATATGTCCAGGTTGGTATTATTTTAAATAGTAGTGAAATGAGAAGACAAGAATTTACAATTCGTATTCTTTAAACTGTTTTTCTATAAATATTCTTTTAATTAGATACTCTGATATTTGATATAGTCCAGACATCTACACAAGGGTTAAGGGTTAAACCTCCCTAAATTTAGGAAAATTATTTAATATATATTTATTGAGTAAAAGTGGTTTATAGATCATATAAATATGAAAATATTCAATCTAAAATGTCCCCAAGATATATTTTTGTGTACGCACCTGATATAGTCATTATTATTTTTAACATAATTCTAAATATATCAGAAAATCATAAATAATAAAATAATATAATATATTATAGTTTATTATTAATTATTTATAGTACTCATGGATACAGAAACAAGCCAACTTATGGACGTCACGCTGCTAATAAACATGGGGACTCCATGTCTGATGTACGTAAATTTATTTATTAATTGGTTTTATATTAAAGATAGTTATAATTTAAAATAAAGTTAAGCTTGAAATTATATTTAGATATTACACGGGGCTGGTAGTGCTACTCGATTAAATGACAAATATGTCGCAAATGCTGATATGTAAGTAATATTTTCCCAAACACAATAATTATTTTTATTTATAATTTTTAAAACTAAATTTAATGTTACTATTCGTTAAATAGTATCAATAACAAATTCAAGGATAACAAACCAAATCTTGTCACAGTTCTTCCCTCCGAAAAAGGTGTAAGTGATATTGTTAATGGAAAAAAAGGCGCTCCACCTAAATTGGATCTCAAATTTCATCATTCGCATTTATGGTAAAACGGTTTTATGAACTATCAGGTATTGTTTTAAAATTTAAAAATTAAATTTTAAAAATCTATTGCTTTTAATCAGTTATTTTAATTATTATCTTATAAAACGAAGAGCTTTTTAAATTTTTATAAAATTATTTGCAACAACTTGAACATATAAGGATGTTAATTATTTAACACGTATTGAAAAAGAAAACTTATGAAGTATTTAAGTATACAGATTATTTGATGAACACCATTCATTTTGTATTACATAAATATTATAATTTAACAGTATTACTTATAAATACTCATATCACCTATCTATACTTTATTAGTTTAAAGTTTGTATTAAGCTATAAATATTGGTTCACTTATATATTTTTATTATATTAACCATTCATAATCATTATTTTTCGAGGAAAGTAATATCATTTATTTTATCAAATATCTTATACATTTAGTAGGTTGTTATTTTGGTTATACAATTTTTTTTTTCAATAATTTATTTAAATTGCTTGTTTATTTTTTATTGACGTAATATGTATCTGTGATTTATTTTATTAATTAATCAATTATTTTTATGTTATTTATTATTGTACGAGTTATGTTAAAATATGTTTTTTACCATTTTAATAAGTGTCATAATTATTTACGATAGGTTACCTGTTAAACTTACTCCATATTTGTACCTGCTGTAGGCTTTTACCATTTATTTCTATAAGAATACGTTCGTTATAATTATTTATATTGATCCAAGACCTAAGTAGTAGTATTATAATACACTTTAGTTGTTGGTTTTCAAACAATTGTAAAACATTTGCACAAATATCAAAACTATATTGAGTTAGTTATGAATTCTAAAATTCTTATTAAGGTTGTCATACTTTTATATTTTAATATCAATGGAAGCGTATTACTTTTCGTCTTGAAAAGTTTTATATAAGTAATATTTTTATTTATAAGTTATGATTTTTCAACTCAAAATAAAAATCGGTTTAGTAGTATATTTATACAAATTGTAGTTGTTATTTATTTTGAAAATACGATGATTTATTATGTTTAAATGATTTTATTTGTTGAATATTTTAAAATAACCTAAATACAAGTAATTATTAACACTAAAACAAAGCAAGGAAATCAAGGAGTGTATCTACTGACCTAATGATTTTATTACTTAGTATCATTTATTATAGTAGAAAAGTATTATCTAATAAATGACTGCATGTATTTCTTTTAAAACATCAAAATGTTCATTGTTGATTAGACCAGCGGTTCCCAACCCATGAGCCGCGAACAGATGATACTGGGCCGTGAACCATATTATATCAACATTAATTACATATATTTTTAAAATATTAAATATCAGCAAGTGAAGAAGATTTGATGATTGAACTTTCATGTGATCAGGCTCTAAAATCGTTTTTTAAAACTACACCATTATTACCATTCTAGTTAAATATTCGGCAAGACTTTCCAGCAATTTTTAAAATTTCACTTAGAAACTTGATAGACTATATTTGGACAACCTGTGTGTCTGAGTGAACGAGTTTTTTCTACTTTAATTTTTATAAAAAAAAATGTAGGAATAAATTGAAATTTGAGTGATTTAAGGCTAAAACTTTTCATTTTTAATCCAGATATTCTCTCGTGGGAGACAATCCGAAATTACATTAAATTGCCTAACTCTTGGATAATCTGGTTCAATGAAGTTTTTTTTTTTTTTTAAACAATTTTTTTTTAATAAATAAATTGTAATAACCAGTGCTCGACTTGAGAGGGGACGCAGAGGGACGGAATACCCAAACTAATTTTCAGAAATTTTTATAAGAAATGTTTATGATTTAAATCATTTCTCTTAATATAATGCTACTTTTATTTTACATATTTTACATATTTTGGTATAATTATATATTTTTCCATATTTCACTAATTTGTAAATATTTTTAAACATATTTTATCATATCATCATTCATACGGCTTCTTCGTACAAAAGTACAAGAAATTATTACAAATTTAGATTCAGTAACTTCTATTGCTATTAGAAAAGTTCAAAATATTATGCAAAATGAAACATTGAAAATTAATTTAATTTTCATCTCAGTGAATTTTAGTTTTATTGCAAATATATTTACAAAATTAGAAACAAAAATATGTTTTTGAATAAAATTATGCAAATTGTCGAATCAACGATTGCAAAATGAAAACTCGTAAGCGGACCAATAGGAGATGTTGTAAAAGAAAAAATTCATGCTGTTATAGAAAAAAATTCCAGATTATATTGATTTTAAATCAATCAATGACATAATGAGTGGCAGACCTTCTAAAAATTTGGAATTATCGCCTTCTGATATTATGCCCTTCAAATATGCTTGAATCAACTGATATAGGTTGATGTTAAACGATCATTTAGCCGTTTTAAAAATATTTGCAGATATAATAGGCAGTGGCGTATCCAGGGGGGACCACAGGGGCCATGCCCCCCCCTCGTTGGCTGTATTTACTAGATTTTATTTTAAAGATTTATATTTATTCGTATACATGAACGCATACTACAATAATATGCTTATACCAATGAATATTTTGCGGTTTTACCAGTAATCATTATTACCGTTATCACGTTTTGATAAAATTGCAACTCGTTGATTGGTCAAAATAATTTTATACAATCTACAATTGTTTTTATACACTAATAATTTTGTTTGGACTAACCCGTTTTTATTATTAAATTACTATTTATTATTATGTACATATATATTAACTTAATAACTGACTGAAAATATAAATAAATTATTTTCATTAAAAACATTAAATATTTGGTTAATTTTTTTTTATCTTTTTGGTAGTAGGTAGTGTATAAGATAAAATTTTAGACAGTGTGTGCCCCCCCCCTAAAAAAAATTCTGGATACGCCACTGATAATAGGTGACATTTAATATTTGATAATTTAAAATATATTGTAATAATTCAATGCAACAAATTATTTTGATAATTTAATAATTATAATTTTTTTTTTTTAATTAAATTTTTTTCCTGCATATTTGGATGGTTTTAGCATATATTTTATAAATTATACTTACATACATATGTACATATTTCTGTATTTTTATTACTTTTAAATCCATTCCCTATTAATAAATAACGGACATTTCATGCCTAATATTTATTTTGTTGTACAATAATGTTATGTAGACACATCAAAGTAAGAATTCATAGAATTTGGGTCCAATAATGACAATTATTTAGAACACATTATTACATGAACAATAGACATAATTTATACATAAATATTGAATTTAAGGCGGTCGAATGATGATGGAGAACGATCAATTTCTGTGTAGGTACAGCGTAATGCGTATTGTAATATTGCTATTTTCTTATCGACAATTATTTCTGTACTTTAATATTTATAAACCATCTACCGCGCAGCCAGTGCTGGCCGGACGGTTTTTGGGGCCCGGTGCAGAATTTTGCGGGCCCCGTACAAATATATGAATTTATTAATTGTTTATAGAAATCTATTTTTTTTCATATTATTATATAACTAAATATATACTATAACTGTATTTCGAACTGTCGTCGACGATAAACAATTTTACAAGCTATGCGTAATTGGCATCATCTTAATTTTCATCGATAATAACCCGTTTACTGAGACCACACAACTACGCGGGTTACGATTTGCATACTGGGACTATATTATTAATATTTACAAATAAATTAATAATCGTAATATATAATTTGTGGAGCCACAGGGGCGTATTAGATTTTTTTTTGGGAGGGGGACTGTGGTATTTTCTCCAAATGAAATTCCCCAATAAGGGCTCGTATAAATATTGTACGGTGATTGAGATGCCACAACGCGTGTATATCAGTAAATCAATTCTAGGTTAAAGAAATTGAAATTAATAATGCAACAGTACCGTCGTCAAAATTAAACACAATGTACCGAACTCAGTGGTATAATCGTTACGATCAAAATCGTCAGACCCTTTACATGAATAACTTGTTCGTTGTTACTAATAATTCTTTATAAAATTATATTGAACTTTTACGATTTACATCTGATAAGACATAATAAGCAGACTTAATAAACAATTCCTGGATTTCAGGGAGGGGGCCAAAGCCCCCTTAGCCCCCCCATAAATATACCCATGTGGGGCCCCATACAAGCGCGGGGCCAGTTGTGGTCGCACCGCTTGCCCACCCCTAAGGACGGCACTGCGCGCAGCTGCAATAATAACCAGTTTAGACCTGTGGTGCATTATTTCTGGTTCTAATATTCTTGTAAATGTTCTTTCGGCATTCGTAATACCAGAACAATAGTAATACGAGCATGAGACTTCCCCGTATGGACCATACTATGAAATTTTAAATAATTCTCACCTCCCATGCATATTATGTAGGTAATATATGTCTATATATATAATAAATTGCCATTGTTCATAATTAATAATAAATGCTATGTAATACTATTTTAGTACCAATTTTTGAAAGTAAATATACAAATTAAATTTCTTATTTAGTTATTTATTTTATATTGAATGATAAAAATGTAGATTAGTTATTACAAAGCTAAGGAACTTCTAGCATTTGCATACTTTTTTAACTATTATTAAATGTAGCAAAGTACGAAATAAATTCGTTTCTCGGTGCCATAATATCGGATCTAAAATTTGAATGTGCATATTTTTGCATATTTGATAGATTTTGCAGGAGAGTGCATATTTTACAATTGTTATGCTTATTTTGCATATTTTGACAAATTTTTCAAATTTAAAATTAAAAATTATAGACACATATAACTATATATAACTATATATAACTACATATAACTGTATATACATATTTCAAACGATCGAAAAAAAAATGTACTAAGAGGAATATGCTATCTGCAATTTACTTCTCATATCTGGTTATAATTTTTGTGTAAGTATAAATAATACTATAAACCCGTATCGATCGTATAACCCGCTGGATATTGACCGAATGTCGATAAAGATAATAGTCGATATAGAATATTAGATTATTTATTAAGTTCAGTTGATTATTATCCGTCGTTGTTTTTGTTAACCATGCAACGTCGAATCATACGTAAAATGTCGTACTGGTATATTTTGTAAAATCGTGTAATGCCGAAAGTACAACAGTCTACGAGTAGTTGACTACAAAGTTTTGTTTCAGAGTTTAAATATACATTTACATCCAATGGACACATTTTATTTTGTGTACTATTTGGTTATTTTTTTTTTTTTTTTTTTTTTTAATGCATATAAATACATATTATAATGCATATTTTAATGATTTTAGAAGCATATTTGTGTATTTTTTAGAGCTATAAGTTCCTAAGCCTAGTTATTACTTATGATAAGTTACAGATTTTGTGAATTATCTAGATGCATTTATCTAGATGAAAATTAGATGTCAATTTTATTTTTATCTAGATAAGATAACGATATGAAGTTATTATCTAGATAAATTTATCTAAAGCACAACACTGATTATGGTACTTGAAAAAAGTGTAAACTTAGTTCTAAACGACAAATAGTTGCTCAGTCATATGACGGTGCAAATGTTATGTCTAGGAAATTTAACGGATTACAAAATAAAATAAAAAATCAATATCCTAAAGCTCGATTCACACTAGCGGTCTCGGTTCGGTCCGGTCACGGTAAATTCAACATCGATAGTACATAATCCAACGGCATCGTACACACTACGATCACGGTCAAGTCATGGTCAGGTCCGGTCAAGTCTCGACCGGTCGATGCACGATCCAGACCGTCGCGGTCACGAGCTTTTTGATTGAGACCACCTAGTGTGAATAGTCAACCGCCGCGCTAATCTCGGTCATATCGATTGTTTTGATTGTTTTTTGAACACTTGTGTACACTTTGTGACAACGTGCAGATAGAACTTGACTGATTGTGACCGGTAGTGAGAACTGTACATCATAATCCTTGACCGTAACTTGACCATGATCGAACCGAACTGAGACCTCTAGTGTGAATTGAGCTTTACGCTATTTATACCCATTGTATGGCTCATAAAATGAACCTCATTGTAATTGATATGTGTAAATATATAAAGGTAATGAATGTTTATATACATCTTCATGATTTTATTTATTACTTATATTAATATTAGGAAACAAAGCATGTGTTCAACACTTTAGAAGAATCCCTGTACGTATACGTATGTATACATTTTTTCTCATCCATCAAAAATTCAAAAATTAACTGAGATTCACTAAACTAGGAACAAATTCAATGATTGAATACAATTCAAGTTGCTTTGACAATTTCTATGAGTTCCTCCACTTATGAAAGGAATTTTTCGGCCATGCGTAGAATAAAAACTTGGCTTCGAACTTCTATGCTGTAGGAAAGGTTTAACAACACCTCAATATTATATATTATAAAATAAATTTCTAAATCTATTAATACTGAAACAATTGTTAATATATTTGCACAAAAAAATAGATTTATACAATTAAAATAAGAATAATTTAGTAGCTTTTCAATATTTTATTTTTTTATGTTCCTATTACCTATATATATATATATTTGGTGCCTCAGCTAGAATCAAATAGAAGTAGCCACTACAGTTAGTAGGTGTAAGCGTCGGAAGCGACTAAAAATATTTGTTCCCGATAATGAATAAGACAAAAATGTTAAGCCCTCCAACAGATGAAACCAAATATCCGCCTATGTTTAGTCCGCAGATAAATGAAAGTCCAATCTTATTGAACGTTAAAATACTTTAAAAAATTTTGTTGACGAATATTACGGTGTATTTAATAGCATGTAATTCGTGAATGTCACTTAGGTAACGCAGATAATTACTATCGCCGAAAATCCACGAACAAATTTAATTTAACGGGTACTAAATAGATATACCAGTAAGTAAAAGCTAAATAATATTTTATACCACTTACTATGTAGAATTACGTAAACTACAACTAGTACACACTTAAGTCGCTGTGTAAATATGAACGATTTAAAAATTATAAATATTGAATTAAGCCGTAATTGTATATTCACATTTTACATTTTATAAAAAAAAAAATATGTATATAATGGTGTTAAATGGCGTTGTACCTATTGTGGTTGTCTTTCAAAAATATATATAAGAATGTTCTACAGTTATTTTTCGATTTGAGTTAAAACATAATCATGAAGAACCACTTAATTTACATCAAACAATGATTTTTTTTATGTTTTATATTTTTATTTATTTTATTTTTTATTTATTACATTTTATGTTTTTATACATTTTTTTTTTCTGTTTGTGGGAAAGAAAATGATAGTTTTATAATCGTTTAACCATTTCAATTGCATAATATTTTTGCTGAAATTACTTTTTTGAGTCCGATTGCAGTTCGACCACTAATTGCTTTTTACCCGAGTGCAGTACGACCATTACCTTTTTTAACCTAATTCGACTAAATAAGTGCAATTTGACCATACCCGTTTTAACTGTTATTCTCAAAAATTAGATGGCTGACAAATAATAATAAATAACACTAACACATAGATAAAAAAATAAATGTATAAACAAAATAATCATGACTAAAGAACGGATTTAGTTGATATTGCAACTTTTTATTGATACCCAGTAAATCAAATCTGATCATATATGTATATGAATCAGATTAATTACAGTCTTTCTATTTAATTTAATAATGCAATTTTTTATAATTTTCAACGATTTTGCAATTTTTTGCAATTATTGCAATTTTTGTATGCATCACGTGATAATGATTTTACAAAAATAATATAACTACGACGTAAATTTTTACGTGTACTTAAATGTAGTTTAGGATTTTTTAAATTATATTTATCTGGGTTATCCACAAAACTCACAAGTTTAAAAGAATCAAATATGTCAATTACTTAATAGTTTAAACATATTAAGTATAAATACTAAATAAATAAATAAACAAATACTAACTAAATAAAAATATTTAGTATAAATATTTCTATAAATATTCCCGGTCCTAATGGAAAAATAGTTAAAGATAAATTAAAATATGTCTTAGAAAAAAATGAAGGATTTAAAAGTATTAAAACTTACTCTGATATTATAACAGGAAATTAAAATGTTTATTTAGATATAACATCCAATTTTTAAACTATTTTAAATATGCATCAATGACAAGTGTCGACGTTGAACGTACTTTTTCATTATATAAACATATTTTAAGTAACAGACGATACAATTTTCAAGAACACAATTTAGAGATGTTATAAATTAATTATAAATTAATTTAATTATAAATATTAATTATAAGATTTATAAGATTAATTTTAAATTTTAATTCAGAAAAATGATATATTTTGTAAATATTATATAAATGTCCATTATATTATTTAAGTAAGTAATTAATGATTATATATTTGATATGATTTTACTATGTAATTTTAATGTATTTCATTGCAATTTTAACATATTTATACTGCAATTTTGATACATTTTCATTGCAATTTTGGCATCTTTTTAATGCAATTTTAAGATATTTTTAATGCAATTATATCCGGTCTTTAATCATGACCTAAAATGCGTTTGTATTTAATAAAAAATAAAATAAAGATAATCATTACACTATTTGAGTGGTGGTGAGCATTTATATTAAATTAAATGTACACCTTTTAATAGCTAATTTCGGTAGTGGTAATTAATCTGAACTTAATCTTATTTTTTAAATTTATGTAAAATTAAAAAATAGTTAAGTAATCAATTATTTATACAACTTATAAATATTTTTGATACATGTATTTCAACATCATCAATTTAAACTTAAATAATTAATTTGTCTAGTAGAAAATGTGGCTTAATTATTATTTTTTTTTAATTACAAAATTGAAAAAATTAGAAAATAAATAAATAGTTAAAAACATATTATTGATTATCGTATAAAGCGAAATAAGGATTATAATTTGTATTATAAATATAATTGAAAGTTCCTATTGAAATAATATAAAGGAATGCTAAATAAAATATCGATTTTATGTCAAGAAATATGACCTGCATATAAATGTGTCAGATTATTAGGTTAGTCAGGAGTATTTTACTTCGATCAAGGCCTAATATCCTAGACCTTCAGAAGATAAATTAACACAACGGATTTTTGTAAGTGTATACAATAGCTTATATTAACACATAAACATTTAATATTTATAATTTGTAACACAGCTATTAAATTATAAATATTGCAATACTATTTAAAAAAAATTATATTTGCATTCTTGATTGACTGTGATAGTAACTTTATAGTACTTCAACTTATAATTATTGATTTTTTAAAGAATTATTTTTTTTAATGAGGTATAAAAACTCTCGGTATTTACCTGTGCAATATATTCAAAATTAAATATCTTCAAATATATATGCACTGAGTTTTTTGTAAATTTTAAGAATAATAAGGAAAACGATAATTAGTTAATACGAAAATAATATAATATAATAATTATGTTTATTTCTAGAATAAATGTTATGTATGAAATGTTAAATCTTATTACCTAATATATGACATATTATCATTGTTTAATTACACAGTGTTATAATCTTAATAACTACTCAACTTTTCAACTAATAAGTTAATAACGTAGATTATTTTTATTATAACTATATTACTAGTAGTATGTATAAATGATGTTGGTGTTCCACGAAAAATTATATACGAAATTGTTACAAATGTATTTCAAACGCATAAACGCTGTTTAATTGCAACCATATAAAATATATTTTGTACCTATGATATTCTGTCAAAACTATTGATTTTAACATTATAAGATACAAAATTTACAATCTCTACAAATTGAAAAATGTAAATTTTTGTTGTAAGGTTCATGGATTTTTTTTTTTTTAAAAAAAGGACAAAAAACTTCAAAGAATGTCAATTATCAACCTTCATTTTGGATCAAGATCCTTATTTTGTAGAAAATTTAACGTTATATATTTTAGAGCTGCATGTCCCCAGCCCCCCCTCGAACTCACCTTGGACTTTGGAGTTCAAATGTTTACAGTCGTTTGTGCTTAACCCGTTTCCGAGTTATCGAACTTTCAGGGGGGGACTGGGGACATGCTCAGCCTTCCCACTACCTCGGACTTTCGAGTTCAAATTTTTACAGTCGTTTGTGTTTTGTTTGTGCTTGTTTGTGCTTTTATTCCCGTCTTTTGTGCTTAACCCGTTTCCGAGTTATCGAACTTTCAAGGTGGGGGGACTAGAGACATGCTCAGCCCCCTCACTACCTCGGACTTTCGAGGTCAAATTTTTACAGTCATTTGTGTTTCTTTTGTGCTTGTTTGTGCTTAACTCATTTCCGAGTTGTTAAACATTGAAGGAGGGAGGAGCCTAAGGACTTAGCCTCCCCACTAACCAATTTTTTATTTATGGTAGATTTATTAAATTTGTGTAAAGAAATTAATAAACGTACTACATATTTAACAGACTTTTAGTTCATGTTGTACGAAAAAAACCTTATAAGTCTAATACGAGACTAAATACTAAGACTAAATACCGTGAATATTGAACTGAAAATACAATAGAACTTTTAATTAGCAATTTCAAAAATTAGTTTAATAATTACCATAATAATTGATGAACTGATTGAATATTTTTTTTTGTAAATAACTATATTTTCATTATTTACATAAACAAATATAAACCACGAATTATAATAATTCTTGGTATTTTTAACATAATAAGATATTTATATACTGATTTACAACATTTAATTCGTAAATAATTATAGTATAATTATTTACGAATTAGGTTAATTAGTAGTATAATTATTATACTACTAATTAACCTAAATTAACCTATTCAACAATCATTATTAATTTTTCAAATAAACGCGGTAAAAATGAATTTCAGTGCTGACAACAAAACCTCGCTAATGTCAATACCGTCACGGTCACTGTTTACTGTGTTTAAATTATTCTTTATCACGTAAGCATGTATAACGGTAAACCGTAAACGGAACACTGGGAATTCTCCAAAATACAGTCCATAAAATCTTGAGGTCTGTTCCACTTCCTATTTTTCTTTGTACCTTTTCTAAGTTACTTATCAGAAAAAAAGTAAGCCATTGCGTTCCAGTTCGACAAGCAATTTTGCTACTGGACGTTAACTAGCTTCTGAACATTGTTAACCCGCTCTATAGTATAAAGATCTCGATTTCGTTACTATTTATTTAACCATTTTTCTCATAATTCATAAACGTGTGTCTTTACCAAAGGAAAAACATGGAGTTCCAGTTTGATTTGAGCCAGATCGCCCAACAGCAGATTGTCAAAATCGACAACACGCTGTTACCCGTCGGTTACCAAAAAGATGACCCCGAGTTTGTACATTTTTATATTAAATTCTCCAAAAATTGGAAATGCACATTATCCATGTTATTTAATTCACTTTCCCGTTTGGCTCTAAACCTTAGGAGTCTGGACTTGAATTATGTTAATTGGCATCAATTAATTTTTTTTTTTTTTTATAATATTATAAAATTGAAGTTGGTTTTCAGTATATATTAAGTACCTACTCCATAACTAGAAAGATGTTTTCTTAAACAGTTTTAATGTATCTCATTTGTCAAATCTGTAAATCCAAGTATTTCATCTAAAATTTAGCACAATTAATTATAGTTTACTATTTTTTTTAGTAAATTAAAGAATGATGAACTCATTAATAAAATAATTTGTTACCTAATTTCTTAACATTTTTTAATATTTAAGGACTTAATTTCAAAAAAATTAAAAACAATTTTTTTTTTTCGAAATTCATGACATTGTTGTCCTTTACTAATAAGAGATATACAACGGTTAAAATGTACTTAAATGTAGATGTGCAAAATATTTCTTAATTTATACATCTATCTGTTTAACAAGTAGATACAAGTATATTATATAATAAAATTAATTTCATTTTGAATTTTGATCTTTTAATATGTTGACTGTCATACCACCGATGGTCATATTATTTTTCCCACTAGGCCACGCTATATTTTCAATGTTATTCCTTAAATATACAAAGGCATATTTATAGAACAGAGAATCGGAAAAAAAATAATTTATTATTATGATAATGCACATTAAGTTAGAAGAGTTTAAATTTATAACATTTTTTTTACATATTAGTATTCATTAATATAATATTACTTAACTTAATATTATATAATTATATTTATTTGAAAAAAAATTTAAATATTTTACTGTAAATAATTTTTATAAATTATCTAGCATCAGTAATTTGTTTATAGATGCTTTGAAAAAATAATTATTTGTATATAATTTTATTTAATTTAATAAAAAGTTATAAAAATTATTTTATAGACTACAAATGATTATTTCTAATATTTTGGATAAAATGGGAGAAGCTTCAGGTATTGCACAAGAGTTAAAATCTCCAATTACTTCAGCTGAAAAACTAAGGCGTTCAGATCATACACTTTATTTGATGACGGAACATACCCCACAAGGGTAAATGATAATAAATATATTTATATTAAATAATATTTATAAAAAATATGAATTTTAGACATGTTGTTGTGGTTGGTTTGTTAAAAATGGGCTGGAAAAAATTATATTTGTTTAATAAAAAAGGATCGCGAACTGAAGCAATGGTTTACTGTCTGCTTGATTTTTACATTCATGAAACTAGACAACGCCACGGCTATGGAATAAAACTTATGGAATATATGTTAAAAGTATTAATACATTTTATAATATTTTTACATTAATATAAATTTACGACTCATTTATTAATTAGGACAACCAAATTCAAGCAAGACAATTAGCTGTTGACCAACCTACAAATAAACTTCTACAATTTTTATGGAAATATTTTAATTTGTCCAAATTAGTAAATCAAGGGAATAATTTTGTGATTTTTGAAGAATTTTTTGAAAGTGATGGTAATGTAATAAGTTAGTTTTTTTTTTAATTTTTTTTATAATTTTTTTTTTTTATATATATATATATATAAAGGTTATTTGGAAAAGGAATCAGGTCATGATCGGTAAGTGATGAATATTATTGAACTCATAACAACAATTTTTTATTTTTTATTTATATTTTATTTATAGTTCTAGTGGATATAAAAGTCAAGCAACATTTGGGCGTCATGGTGCTTCTAGACAACAAGATTGCATGGCTAATGTATAATCTAACTTTATAATAATATTGCAATTTGTATAATATTCAATTTTCAGATACTATATGGAGCAAAACAAAATGAAAACCAAAGCGGAAATGAAAATCGGTAAAGTTAATAATTATTAATTATTTAAAATGCCTTCTTTAATGTTAAAGTATCTTATGAAGATTTTTTTTTTATAGATTTGAAAATCAAGAAAGAGAAAATAAGCAGCAGAAGAATGAACATTATGTAGAAATCCAACAAGAACAACAGCAACAAAATCAACAGCAGCAACATCAACATGTCATGAACGAAGGTGATGGACACAAATCAAACCACTCTCATCCCAAATTAGATATCAAGAATTTTCACACTCAATTATGGTAATCTTTTTATATCACCCATTTTAGCAGGTGGAAGCTTTTTAACTGTTAAATATTATTTTACTGTGTTTTATTAACTTGTGTTAATTTATACTAATCCTAAATATTACTGCAATTCTAATGAATTTTTAAAAAAAATAGATAGTATACTAATTTTTAACAATTTTGATTTTGTCTTTATTTAAATTACACTGTTGCCATTCGCTTAAAAAATAAATAAATATATATATACATATATATTAACTACACTATTAGTGGCTTATCAGTTTTAATCAATAGTAATGATTTTAAATATATTTTTATATTTCAACATAAGTAATGCAAGTAATTATGTATTATTAACATTTAATATTTTAAATTTTTGTTGTAAAAAATAATTGTATTTGTATGTTTACTATATTTATCATCCTCGATGTTGATAACCTTTGTATTAAAATTAATTTTCCTTTTAAAGACTTAATAAATATTTGTAATAAATAAACTTAATGTTTTCATGTGTTGGATTTTAAACTACAATTATTGTAATTTTATATAGACAAGACTGTAGCTGAATTTTTTTAACAAAGAAACTATCATAATCCTGACACTATTAATATTTTTATAAGTCATCTTTTTTGCAGTTTAATATTTTAAGCATACTAATTTTTAATGTTATTGATTGTTCCTAGATATACATATATATATTTTTTTTCATATGGATCGATCAACTATATTTTATTATTATACATTTTAACAGTTACTAAGATATTTGTAGTACATTAATTTCTTATAACTTAAAATAAAATAAAATTATTATTATAAATGATATATTTTTTTTATTAAGTAATATTTTAAGAACTTTTTAATCTTAAGTAGGTTTCTTATGTAAAATAAATCTAATATGATTAAAAACATCTTAGTGTTTTGTTTTTTTTAAAAATATGCTACATTTTAAATTTTTATTTTACTTTGTCATTTTCAAAATGCTTTTATTCACTTGTGTTAATTAAATACTATTTATTTTATAAGATGTTGCCTTTTAATTCATCTAATTCTGAGAAAATCAATTTAATTTCCATGATTACAATCTATACTTTACAATATCTTACTTACTAATTATCTTACTTTACAATCTATATACATGTATATACTGTATTGAGGTACACTAAATTGTGTAGTTAGTGATTTCATAATGACCACGAAGGTTAAAATCAAAATATAGTTTTCTAATTCGATTTCTAAGAGTAAAAATAGTTAAATTATATAATTAACTATTTATGATTAATGTAAAATAAAAAATGTTTGACCTTTAATTATAGGACTTGTTAATACAAACAAAATTTTATATTTGTTGGTTCATATATAAGTTAAAACTAATTTTTAATTAGAGATTTAACTTATACCACCATAACTTTTTTTATCTAAATTATTTTTGTATAATTTTTTATTATTAATGTTAATCATTTTAAAAACTGGGTATTTTTAGAATATTAAATACATATTTTGATTTATGTGTTTGTCTATATGTATGTATTGTTATGGGCTTATTTATTATTAAATAATTCATTATTTTACTTAATTAGAATTTGTTTTTAATTTATTAAAAATGCATTTTAATTAAATCAAAAAAATCTACATAATTATTTGTCCTAAATTGTCTTACAGAGTTAACTTGTAACCACGGGACTGAGTCATGTTCTATTAGTATGAAAAAATAACATTGTTTTGCATGTAATCGTCATGCATTATTATTTCAATAATCTCATAATCTAGTTGAAATGTATTAATTTATTTCAATAAATATATTTTTTACAGATAGAAAAATTAAAATCTTCGTAACACTAAATTAAGATTTATATTATTTCACAATTATTGAACAGTCTTTAAATTTATTTAAAAATATACATGATTAATAATTATAAATTGTTTATTGCATATTATTGTATTATATAAAAAATAAAATTCATACATGATATTCTCCACCATCTAGTTTATCATCTGATACATAAGAAACAATATACTCGGCTGTACTTTGATCCAACCAAATCATAGATAATCCTACACATACCAAATATCCTAATATAACTCCAGCAATTACATCTAACAAATAATGACGTCTTAATAATATCCGACTAGAAGATACAGCTATTGCCCAAATACTTAAAAATAGAACTATTAAGTTATCTAATGGATATAATTTAGAAAAATAAAATGTGATGAAAATTGCACGTGACACATGTCCTGAAGGAAATGAGTAAGCATCTGGACCAATTGAAACCCATTGATCATTCCTGTTACCCACTGGTCGACGACGACGGACAAATGCTTTTATTATAGCAACCACAATAATATCAATAAATAATCCTAAACATATGGAATAAAATTATAGTTAAATATTCATTGTAAAAAAATATCTACATTTATATTTTAAATATAACAATAATAAATATGGCATTATAAATTAGTTAACTTAAAAAATAAATTTCAATATTAATTTAATTATGTCTCATTAGTGATTATATATTTTTTTTTTAATAATTATATATTGAACACTTCTACTTAAATTATATTTAAGTCTTCTTAGTAAATCACCAGAGACATTAGTAACTGAATTAGAAATTTAATTGTTTAGGAGTATAGAAATATCAAGAAACATAAATATATGATTTATTCATATTAATAAAATTATAAAAAAAGATGTGCATGTAAAAAAAATAAAAAAAACGAGATTTTCAATTAAAAATTTAAATTTCAATACTTAATTAAAAGAGTTTCTGAAATCATATTTTAAAAATTATAATGTTAAATAACAAATAAATTTTGATAACTAACCAACAAGGAAGTTAACTTGCATTTGAAACAAGGGCCGTGACCATACAAACCAAATGAATGCCAACCAACAAGCAATCCATACGATTCCATGGCATGAATACTTATTTCATGAAACATAATATTAATAAATTATTAGTCATATTATAAGTGACGTAATAAATATTTGAAACATTCACATTACCTCTAATCCTCTATAATAAGTAAAAAATTTGTTAGACGGCAAAAACTTGGAGACGGTGTTACATAAAACTGATGTCAGTTTTGCGTCGACATCCAATATGCTTTTAATCGGTGACGGAACGTTTCTTTTTTGATTCATTTTAGTAGCTGCTTGAGTTTAAAGTTTAAAAATATGAATAGAAATTACTCAAAGTTTTGTAACAGCCGTGCCACTCGTCTGCTTCCAGACCAACTAATTCCCTGACGATTTGATGTATAAATATAGCTACCGAACACGGTCGCACTTGTGACGTTTTTTTAATTATCGACTTAAACCGTGCTTGTCAATCTGCGTTACATTGGGGTTATCACAGATTATATTAAATATAATCCGTGATGTTATCTTCAAGACAGCCGTTCAGTGATAAAACGTGTTGCACTTCATAAATAAATACAAACAATATCACGTGGACCCTATACGTATGGTGTGTCGACCACCAACATTTGAATTGTTGATCGGATGTTATTTCCTTCTTATTTGTTAAAAATTTGAATTCGATTGGCTCAAAATTTGTGAAATTGATCATGTCAAGTTTTATTCCATGCGTGAAATGGGTGAAACAAGGTGTCTCATTACACCAAAACACTATCAAATTGTCTACAGAAGAATTACAACAACTAACAGCAAAAGAAAAAAGACCTGGTAGAAGTAATCAAGACTACGGTTTAGAGAATTATGACGATGAAGACATGAACATGACGGGAGCTATGGCCGTTAGTAATTTGGCAGTATACAGTAATGATATAGCTGATTCTGATACTGACAGCGACAAACTCGATGAAATTCTTAAGCCCGACGATAATCTAGTGTTAGTTGGTAATGTTAAGAAAAACGAATGCTCATTGGAAGTTTATGTGTACAATGGCAATGACAAAGATTTTTACATTCATCATGATGTAATTTTGAAACACCCACCGTTATGTTTAGAATGGTTCGGATCTATGGGAAATTTCTGTGCTCTAGGATCCATGTCCTCCGTGATCGATGTATGGGATTTGGATTTGATTGGAAGTGTGGAACCTACATATAGGTAAATATTATAATACATTTCAACCATTGTTGAATTAAAATTGCAAGATGTTATAACCTAATTTTTGTTTTTAACCTTTTTAGATTAGGTAGAAAAAAGAAAAAAAATCCAGAAAAGAATTATGGACATACAGATGCCATCTTGGATATATCATGGAATGAACATTTACCTCATATAATTGCCAGTGGTTCAGTGGATGAGACTATTCTACTATGGGATGTAGAAACAAGTGAGCCTCATACAAGAATGGAAAATTTTGGTGATCATATTCAATCACTAAAATGGCATCCGTTTGAATCACAAACACTTGCAGTTGGTTCATCAGATTTTTATGTTTATGATTGCCGTACTTATGATACATATAAAGACTGGTTTATCAAAGGTAAAGTAGAAAAAACTTTATGGGATCCATCCAATGGATTTTTGTGCTATGTCGGTACTGACAGAGGTAAAATCATATGTTATGACTGCCGAGCTGATAAGCCACTCTGGAAGTATACATGCCATGAAAATGAAGTCACTGGAATTTATGTTTGGGATAAATTTATTATTACCTCTTCAACAGATGAAACACTAAAAGTATGGGATAAGCAAAATAAACATTTAATTAAAATTAGAGAATTTTCTGGTGCATTACATAGTTTAGATGGTTGTACTGATTACCCATTTTTAGTAGCTGTTGGTGGAAGCGGTACATCTAAATTTCAATTGTTTGATATTAATGATTTTAGTTTAAAAACATGTTGATTTGTATGTTTATGACCAATTTTTAATATAATTTATATATATGTATATACAATACTGTTGTATTGCTTATTAATAAATTTATATATATATATATTTATATTAAATATATAAATAATATGATTTGTGATACTTATAGTTAAGTAGTATTCAAAGTACAAAATTAAAAAAAAAAAAAAGCTACTAGCTAATGTTATTAACATGACTGATATGTTACTACACAAAGTAGTGTAAACTTTTATTATATGCTAACAATTTTATTGTTTTGAACTTATTAGTTCAGATGAACCTATAAAATATTATTTTAACATAGATGTTTCAATGCATGATTATTGATTTTTTTACGTTTTATGTAGATGTGGTCCAATATCTATTACTTGTTAACCGAAAGTAAAGAAAACAATAATTTTAGAATATGTGATTCTACGCCGTGATGACAAGATGCCAAATTAAATTAAAATGATTTCAATTTTCAAAAAAACACTTTTGCTCCCTTCCCCAGTAGTGTACCCACATACTCGTTCTGTTGTATCAAGTTTTTTGCTTCTCACTCTTTTCTTTATAATTTTATGTCTAGTTTTTATAAAATGAACCAGTGTTGTGTAACTTGTATATTGCACGTTTTTAATAAAAACATTTTTGTAAACTAACCAACAAATCTGAATAAATAAATCTAAAATTTATAATTTTAAAAATTGTTACTGATGTTGCTCAAATTAAATATTAATTATGTTTCGTAATAGGGAAAATTAATCTAAATTTTCTAAATTATCGTGAAAAATCTTATGATGATAATATAACAGGTGCAATTGACTACAAAAGTACATATCATAAATAATTCAAACTATCAAAAAAAATATATAAGATTCAAGGAAAACATATACAATGGGACTAATATATTATAATATAAAAAATATAAATTATGTTTATATAATTATTTATACATTATAGCATATTAAATATACCTACATATTTAAAAGTATTATAAATACCCTCTAAAATACAGATCTGCGCGTTTCAATGCTTTTACAGTATGAGTTCTCAACTTTGTCCATGCCCCTTTCATATTATTGTATGTGGTCATCGTAAACATATAAAAATTACATTTTAAACCAGTACATTCTGTGAGTGTTACCATATTTTTATAAATTAATGTTAATTGTTCGGAATTATTAAGAAAACTGTTAGAAAATGAGTAAAATTACCCCTAAAAAGCACTAACTAAACAAACAACATTCTCTATCAGAAATCTGTTACGATTATCGAAATCAGAGCAATTATCAATATCGTGTAATCGTGTATACAGACTTGAAAAAAAAACTTGTTAAAATAATATACAATTATTAGTAGTCAGGGTTCAGAACTTAATTGAAATTCTTAAATTTTTTTTTCATTTTTCTCAATCGTTAGGAAAAATATAAAAAAATTAAAAATTACTTTTCTGCCAATTCATACCAACTAGAACCTATTCCCTATATTTTACTTTTTATTTGGTGATATTAGAACACTCTTGGTCAAAATTGTGTACACAGGCATAAAAAAGTAAAGTACACATCAAAGTTTCATTCAGTATTTAAAATATTTATAAGAAATATTAATTATATAAGAAATAGATCAATTTATATCTAATATCTGTTTAAAAGGGTAATAAAATTATAAATATTTGAATTTGTACTAAGTTAAAATATTTTTTTTGTTATGACCAATTCATGAATTGAGCAAAATATAGGAAAAAACTGCTTTTCTTAAAATGAGCAATTTCACAACTAGAACATAACATATAAATAAATAATAAAAATAATAATTATACTAAGTTATATAAATGTACACGTGGCATACACTAAATTCTGTAAATACCATGTTTCAGTAAACATAAGAATTTACCCAAAGAAAAAAATATTTTGAATTTTCAAGAAAGTTTTATAAATTAAGGGATTTCAGAATATTTCTTAACACCAACTAATGAGAAATCTTGATTAGTCATTAAAAAGATAATACTTTTATAGCATTGATCACAAGAATTATCCTTTTAATTACACAAACAAGTTAGGTATAAAATGCAATCACAATGAAGTTAAAAGATGGATAATTTGATGAACTTCAATTTTTTTTTTTCAATTCAATAGCCATTAAGAAATATTATTTTCATATTTTGATAGATTGAAGCTTATATTTTTTATGATCTTTTTCGGTGAAGGGGATAAATGTACATAATATAGATAAATGTAATAAAATAAAATTAGAATGTGATTCCAACAAAAATAATATTATTAATACAAACTTCATAGATTTCATAAAATAAGTAGATTTTATATGAATTTTTATCAGTTTGATAGGTTAAAAAAAAAAAAAAATGATTAAATAATTTATATTGATAAAAATAATAAATACAATAAAATGATTAGATAAGTGCGACTAGTAAAAGGAATGGTACTAGTAGAAAGCATACTTTATGCGATAAACAAAAAATGAGTAGAAATAAATACATACTGATTTTCAAAAAAAATGAAAAAAAAAATATAAACAATTATTATAGATCTAAAAGTAATGGAGAAGTTACTGTTTGAGTTTGATTTTCAGTGTTTTCAGTATCTGTTTTCTCTGTATTCAAATGTAACTGTGCTAATTCTGTCAAAGCTGAAATAGGCTCATCATTTTTTTGAGATAATGGTGGTGTATCCCGGTAAACTCTTGGATTATCTGCTTGAGCAAGTAAATTGTCCTAATTAAAAATAAAGTTTATAAAGTAAAATTAATAAGTAATGTTTTTATTTTTTTTTTTTTGTATAATTTTATTTTTTACATCATCTTGATCATCTTGAAAGCAATCACTAACTGGTGGCTGGACGGATTCATATTGAAATGCAGTACGTGTCAAATCCATCTCAATAGGAAATAGTGGTGGTTCACTACTACTGTTTCCTCCTCCAAGCATCATTTGACTTATTTCACAATTATAACTGGCCATTTGTGAAGCAATAGCATGCAATTGACCTACAACATCGTGCACATGTTTATTTTCTAATAACTCGATTTTTGCCAAAACATCTTCTCTTAGAGCAGCAAATCGTTTTCTTGCTAATTGGCGACATCGCAATACTAGCCTAGAAAAATATACTATATGATTTTTTTTAATTAAAATTTAAAATAATGCCTACATTAATATATGTACATACATATTGTATATATATATATATATATATATATATTAGGGTGGTCCTTATTTATGAACTTCATTAATGTTATGTCATGGGCTCGAAATTTTGTTTGGTATATTGACAAGATAATTTTGGTAAAATTTGAATTTGATAAGTCAACCCCTTCACGTGCCTCAAAGGGGTTAAAGTTGTAT